>NC_091983.1:215719526-215869129 GCF_044704955.1 Pristiophorus japonicus | reverse complement strand
CCTCCCTCTCCTCTCCCTTTCCCTCCCTCTCCTCTCCCTTTCCCTCCCTCTCCTCTCCCTTTCCCTCCCTCTCCTCTCCCTTTCCCTCCCTCTCCTCTCCCTTTCCCTCCCTCTCCTCTCCCTTTCCCTCCCTCTCCTCTCCCTTCCCTCCCTCTCCTCTCCCTTTCCCTCCCTCTCCTCTCCCTTTCCCTCCCTCTCCTCTCCCTTTCCCTCCCTCTCCTCTCCCTTTCCCCTCCCTCTCCTCTCCCTTTCCCTCCCTCTCCTCTCTACCTCCCTCCCTCTCCTCTCTACCTCCCTCCCTCTCCTCTCTACCTCCCTCCCTCTCCTCTCTACCTCCCTCCCTCCTCCTCTCCCGCCTTTCCTCTCCCTCTCCCTCTCCCTCCCTCCCTCTCTCTCCCTCCCGCCCTCTCTCTCCCTCTCCTCTCTACCTCCCTCCCTCTCCTCTCCTCTCTCCCTCCCTCTCCTCTCCCTCCCTCTCCTCTCCCCTCTCCCTCACTCTCCTCTCCTCCCCCCCTCCTTCCTTCTCCTCTCCCCCTCTCCCTCCCTCTCCTCCCTCCCCCCCCTCCCTCCCTCTCCTCTTTGCCCCCCCCCCCCTCCCCTCGCTGTCAGAAACACTGACACTGACGGACAGAGAGAGAGACACTGACACTGACAGACAGAGAGTGAGTGAGAGACACACAGTCAGAGAGAGAGAGAGAGAGAGAGAGAGTGAGTGAGAGAGAGACGCACATACAGACAGAGAGAGAGAGAGAGAGAGAGAGAGACACACACAGAGAGAGAGAGAGACACACACTGGGGGGCCCCGTCCCAGCACGCTGTTGGAGGGCTCCCGGTGCTGCAGTCAGTGAGTTGAAATTTTTTTATTTATTGATTTTTTAAATTTTTGTTATTTTTTATTAATTTTTTTTGATTGATTTATTGGTTGATTTATTGATGTATTTATCATTTATTATTGATGATGGCTCTTTATTTGTAAAACTGAAGTGTTTAATGTTTGTAAACTTCCCTTTAAACCCCCCCCCCCCCCCCATTCCCTACGCCTGATTTGTAACCTACGCCTGATTTTCTAAAGTGTAGACAAGGTTTTTCTGAGCGTACAAAAATCTTCACTTACTCCATTCTAAGTTAGTTTGGAGTAAGTTTTCACTGTCTAAACTTTCAAAATCGGCGTAAGTGGCCGGACACGCCCTGTTTTGGAAAAAAAATCTGTTCCAAACTGAAACTGTTCTAACTGACTAGAACTGGAGCAAACTAAATGCCCAGAATTGCAATTTCTAAGATACTCCATTCTAAACCAGTTGCTCCAAAAAAACAAGAGCAACTCAGGCCGAAACTTGGCCCCTCAGTCATGTCACTTACTCACCTGGGAAAAGGAGCTGGGGGTGCAAATAATGACGTACACTAACTCCTTTCAACATTATGCTTTATGGTTCGGTGATGGCACTCTTGAGTTAAAAGGTTGTGGGTTCAAGCTCCACTCCAGGCCTTGAGCTCGTAATTCAGGCTGAGACTCCAGTGAGGTATTGAGAGAGCGCTGCACTGTCGGAGGTGCTGCCTTTCAAAGGAGATGCCTATCTGAAGAGGAAGAGCAGGGGAGTTTTCCTCGTCTGTTACTCTTCAACCAGCAATTGACTGCCATGTTTGCCAACATAACAACAGTGACCGCGCTTCAAAAGTGACTGTGAAGCACCTTGGGACGTCCTGAGGCCATGAAAGGTGCTCCACAAATGCACATTTTCCTTTTAGGTTTTAGTTACCTGAATTAGTGTACGTTTGTTTCTTCCAAAATTGTTTTGTTGATTAAATCTCAAGTTTTTTCATTCTGAACATTTTTGCTTTACTTTTGGCCTTAAATAAGCATGACTTTGCTTTCAGCTCATTTTACACGGTCCAATCTTTAGAGTAAGTGCTGTGGTCCACAGTCTCCTTCCCAGGAATGCTCTGCCTGAAAGGGTGGTGGAGGCAGATTCAATCACGGCTTTCAAAAGGGAGTTGGATAAGTAGCTGTAAGAAAATGTTTTGTAGGGCTACGGGAAAAGGGCGGTGGAGTGAGACTAGCTGAAAATCGACACAGTCTCGATGGGCTTTTTCCGTGCTGTAACTATTCCATGATTCAGAGACACACCAAGTACCACCATTGGTAAAAGGATAGAATCATAGAATCTAACACCACAGAAGGGGGCCATTCAGCCCATCGTTCCTGTGCCGGCTCTTTGAAAGAGCGATCCAATTTAGTCCCACCAATTTAGTCACCCTAGCTTTTCCCCAAAACCCTCCAAACTAGCACTCTTCAAAAAATGCCCGTTGTCTCGTGAGAGTTCCTATTGAATCTGATTTCACTGCTCTTTGAGGTAGTGTGTTCCAGATCTTAACAACCTTTTTGTATAGGTTTTTTCCTCATTTCCTCTCTACTACTTTTGCCAATTATCATTATTTTGAACACCTCTATTAGATTTCCCCTTGATCTTTTCTGCTCTAAGGAATAATCCCAGCTTTTCCACATAACTAAAGTCTCTCATCCCTGGTATCATCCTACTAAACCTCATCTGAACCCTCTAAGTCCTCAACATCCTTCCTAAAAGTGTGGTGCCCAGAATTGTGTACACTACTCCAGCTGAGACCAGTGTTTTGGGTATATCTAGTTGTAGGAAATGTCTGCCAATACATCTTTAAATTTATTTGAAGCAATGGGTAATGTTTTACTTATATCAATTTATTATCTGATGCAAGGAGGAAATCCCCCCCCCCACCCTCCCTTTTACCTTGCAGTCAAAAAATGAAAGCTAGCCACCTTTGTTGGCTCCGTTGATACAAGGTGGGAGTCGGCCCATCATAAGAACATAAGAAATAGGAGCAGGAGTAGGCCATACGGCCCCTCGAGCCTGCTCCGCCATTTAATACGATCATGGCTGATCCGATCATGGATTCAGCTCCACTTCCCTGCCCACTCCCCATAACCCCTTATCCCCTTATCGTTTAAGAAACTGTCTATCTCTGTCTTAAATTTATTCAATGACCCAGCTTCCACAGCTCTCTGAGGCAGCGAATTCCACAGATTTACAACCCTCTGAGAGAAGAAATTCCTCCTCATCTCTGTTTTAAATGGGCGGCCCCCTTATTCTAAGATCATGCCCTCTAGTTCTAGTCTCCCCCATCAGTGGAAACATCCTCTCTGCATCCACCTTGTCAAGCCCCCTCGTAATCTTATACGTTTCGATAAGATCACCTCTCATTCTTCTGAATTCCAATTTTAGAAAGCTCGAAGGTTTCATCCCTGGTGATCTCCGCCTGGTTGGTGGTAAGGCTACTACATTCAACTTTAGGCTCCCTGGGCAAGGGCCAGAGGAAGAACCAGCCAGCTTTCCTGCTGCTGATCAGGACGGGGCTTCTCTGTGCACCCCAGCACCAAGGCGAAGAACCCACTGACACTCACTGGTGAGGCTGACAATCACAACGCTGGCAGGCACTATGGAACTACAGGCAAATTTCTAACCATTTGCAGCCTCTCTATGAGGTGGAAGATAATGGATCTTGAAACAACCTGCTTGTTCTGCTTGAAACCCATGTACTTGTAACACCTGTCAGCTGTGCCGTGTAATGACCCCTGCTGGTTTTTCTCTCTTCTCAGGGGATGAGCATTGCTATTTTGGGACCCACGTTTCAAGAGTTGGCAACTAACATGAACAAAAATATCAGTGACATCTCCTACATCTTTGTGGGCCGTTCACTGGGCTATGTCGGGGGCTCGCTGATTGGTGGGTTCATGTTTGACTGCGTGAATAACCACTTGTTACTTGGTAAGTTCAAGCCTTCCAGGAGTAGAATGATTGGATAATGATGTTGTGAAATGACCACAATCTGAGTTCAATGAGAATATTGTTTATATACTGACTGCCTATTTTTGATGATTAACATTTAAATGCCACATATTAGCTTGAAGGATGAATATAGGGGCAACGTTTTGGCAAATGGCGCTAACCATTCCCATTACCACAGATCTCCATTACAATGATGCCGCTTATAACGTATTCATAGAATGGTTACAGCTAAGAATGAGGCCATTCGGCCTGTCGAGCCCGTGCCGACTCTCTGCTACAGCTCGTCCCACTCCCCCGCTGTATTAAGTGTGCCGATTATTTCGGGCAGTTCAATAAATACTTACACTGGATATATCCATTTAAAATAAAACTTGTAAGACTATAGGAAAGAGCAGGGAACTGGGACCAGTTGGAACCGGCACAGGCACGACGGGCCAAATGACCTTTTGTGCTGTATGATTTTAAAAGGCTGTACTGATTACAGCCTAAATCGTTCAAGCCGTTTCAATAAACTGTTCGCACTTCGTTAAAGTATGATTACCTTAGGGATGAGATTCTGGATGCAACTGCTAATGGTTAGGAGAGGTAGTTAATAAGTGAGCTTTCCTGTTAATAAATATTTTGGGTGCTTATCTTTTTAGCTACACCATCCACCGCATATAGTGGGCAAATCGTGTTAAGAACATAAGCACATAGGAAATAGGAGCAAGAGTAGGCCATTTGGCCCCTCCTGCCTGCTCCACTATTCAATGAGATCATGATTGATCTTCTACCTCAACTCCACTTTTCTGCACTATCCCCATATCCCTTGATTCCCTTAATATCCAAAAATCTATCGATCTCTGTCTTGAACATACTCAACGACTGAGCCTCCACAGCCCTCTGGAGTAGAGAATTCCAAAGATTCACCACCCTCTGAGTGAAGAAATTTCTCCTCATCTCAGTCCTAAATGGCCAACTCCTTATTCTGAGACTGTGACCCCTGGTTCTAGACTCTCCAGCCAGAGGAAACATCCTCCCTGCATCTACCCTGTCAAGCCCTGTAAGAATTTTATATGTTCCAATGAGATCACCTCTCATTCTTCTAAACTCTAGAGAATATAGGCCTACTCTACTTAATCTCTCCTCATAGGACAATTCCCTATCCCAGGAATCAGTCTGCTGAACCTTCATTGCACTCCCTCTATGACATGTATATCCTTCTTTTTAGGTAAGGAGACCAAAACTGTACACAATACTCCAGGTGTGGTCTCACCAGCGCCCTACATAATGGCAGTGACATCTTTACTCTTGTACTCAAATCCTCTTGGAAGCCAATATACCATTTGCTTTCTTAATTGCTTGCTGTACCTGCATGTTAACTTTCAGTGATCCGTGTACAAGGACACCCAGGTCCCTCTGAGCACCAACATTTCCCAATTTCTCACCATTTAAAAAATTCTCTGCTTTTTGATTTTTCCTAATAAAGTGGATAACTTCACATTTCACCACATTATATTCCATTTTCCATGTTCTTGCCCACTTACTTAGCCTGTCTATATCCACTTGAAGCCTCTGCATCCTCCTCACAACTTACATTCCCACCTAGCCTTGTATCATCGGCAAACTTGGATATATTACATTTGATCCCCTCATCCAAATCATAGATATAGATTGTGAATATCTGAGGCCCAAGCACTGATCCTTGTGGGACCCTACTAGTTACAGTCTGCCATCCTGAAAATGACCCGTTTATTCCTACACTTTGTTTTTTTGTCCGTTAATCAATCCTCAATCCATGCTAGTATATTACTCCCGGTCCCATGAGCCCTAATTTTGTTTAATAATCTCTTCTATGGTACCTTATCAAATGTCTTCTGAAAATCCAAATACACCACATCCACTGGTTCCCCCTTATCTATTCTGCTAGTTACAGCCTCAAAAAACTCTTAACAAATTCGTCAAACAGATTTCCCTTTCATAAACCTGTGTTGACTCTGCCCAATCCTATTATTATTTTCTAAGTGTCCTATTACCACGTCCTTAATAATAGATTCTAGCATGTTCCCTATGACTGATGTCAGGGAAAACACCAACACGCCCACTATAGGTGGTGAAGACTGCATACAGACCAAGAAAATCAGAGCTGCAGTCTTAAGGTTACATCGTCCTCTCTGTTGAATTTATGCCGTTTAGGGTCAGCACCGAATATTGATTGCAATCTTCTCCGCCTCTCTTTCCCCAGTCCCTGTATCTCCAACCGCTCCTCTCTTCTCACCCCCCCACCCCGACCCCCTCCGCCCGCACTGATGATGCCACCCCATTGTCCTCTCACACTCGTCTTTTTAAAAACAAATTCTGTGAAATAATATTTCATGATTTTTGCACCCAATTCATGTGACTTCATGGCCAAAATCCTTTGAACTCCCTTTAACAAGGTTGAGCAATTAAACTTGCCGAGCAGGTTTGGCCTAAAATAGAAGCTATTTTGAGATTGGGTGGTGGGACTAGGATGAGATTTAAACTCCGACTTACATTAGGCACAATTATTTTCAGTAATATCTGAGCTGGCTGTTCATGATTGAAACCTAAGGTTGCTGCTATTATTTTCCCCCCACATTCGGACTACTGACTCCCGTAGCTAAAACCTCAACTTACCCTTATGGCTTTTGTCTATCATATTGATTGGTTTGGTGGAAGGCGACGCTGTGGATTTACTACTTTATCCTTGTTTGTGGAGCAACCACAGACATATTGTTGACAAGTTTAAATTATTTGGTTTCTTGTGAGGAAGGAAAGCGATAATTTTGCCACACGTGCTGGGACCCCAACAATTTACAATTTAAATTAACGACTTGGATGAAAAGACCAAGTGTAATGTAGCCAGTTTTGCTGATGATACAAAGATGTGAGGAAAAGCAATGTGTGAGGAGGCACACAAAAATCTGCAAAAGGACATAGACAGGCTAAGTGAGTGGGCAAAAAATTTGGCCGATGGAGTATAATGTCAGAAAGTGTGAGGTCATGCACTTGGCAGAAAAAAATCAAAGAGCAAGTTATTATTTAAATGGAGAAAGATTGCAAAGTGCCGCAGTACAGCGGGTCCTAGGGGTACTTATGCATGAAACACAAAAGGATAGTATGCAGGTACAGCAAGTGATCAGGAAGGCCAATGGTATCTTGGCCTTTATTGCAAAGGGGATGGAGTATAAAAGCAGGGAAGTCTTCTACAGCTATATAAGGTATTGGTGAGGTCACACCTGGAATACTACTTGCAGTTTTGGTTTCCATATTTAAGAAAGGATATACTTGCTTTGGAGGCAGTTCAGAGAAGGTTCACTAAATTGATTCCAGGGATGAGGGGGTTGACTTATGAGGGAAGGTTGAGTAGGTTGGGCCTCTATTCATTGGAATTCAGAAGAATGTGAGGTGATCTTATTGAAACGTATAAGATTATGAGGGGGCTTGACAAGGTGGATGCAGAGAGGATGTTTCCACTGATGGGGGAGACTAGAACTAGAGGGCACGGTCTTAGAATAAGGGGCTGCCCATTTAAAACAGAGCTGAGGAGAAATTTCTTCTCTGAGGGTTGTAAATCTGTGGAATTCGCTGCCTCAGAGAGCTGTGGAAGCTGGGGACATTGAATACATTTAAGACAGAAATAGACAGTTTCTTAAACGATAAGGGGTTATGGGGAGCAGGCAGGGAAGTGGAGCTGAGTCCATGATCAGATCAGCCATGAGCTTATTGAATGGCGGAGCAGGCTCGAGGGGCTGTATGGCCTCCTCCTGCTCCTATTTCTTATGTTCTTATGTGTGTGATCTTGGGGTAGAAATGGCGTTCGGATGCTTCCTGTGGGCGGATGTCTGACCTGCAAAAAATCTCCAAATTCACCTGGTGGAGGTTCGTCGATTCGCGCTCCTGGGTCTCCGGGTAACTGCGGGTGGAGGCTCACGATGCCCAGGGCATATGCTAGCTTGCCCAACCAATAAAAGAAGGGAATCTGCATTCATACACATGGGGTTCCCGTATGTACGGAATCACCATAAGTATGAATAGGAATCACTTAAAAAAAAATACACGAACACATGAAATAAAAAAACATTACATATTTAAAATTAATTAAGATGTCTTTTAATTAAATATTTTAAACAAAAAATTGAAAAAAAAATGTTGTATGTTTTAACAGGGCTAAACATAAACTTACTTTATTGGACAGGGTTTTTTAATGTATAAATGAGTGATAAAATCTTATTTTTCTGTTTTAAAAAAAGAAAATACTATGCTGGTAAAAGAATCCTCTTGACAGATTGCATGCCTAAACCCAAAATTTCCGAGGCTCCTACGGGCGAATGCGCAACTCGTACACATCCCTAGGGGCCGCAAATTCAGCCCCATTAAGTTTACAACTTCAGAAATACCGAAACCTGTTTTGCACACTCTTACTGATTCTAATAATGTTGCTGTGAAAACCTCTTTAGGAATATCGATGCTGATGACTGCGTTAGGATTGTATGCTATTCCATGGTGTTCGAAGACACTAGAGTTGATGGCACTGATGTTCCTCATTGGAATGTCAATGGGGTTTCTGGATACAGGTTGGTAAATGTTTGAGATATAAGCACGTTTAAAACCTGAACATAAAGCCATTTGGTTTTGTTTTGTATAAGTAAAAGAAATACCCTTGCCGTCGCAATGCTGGGAGTAATGGATCTACTTTAGACAGTGGCACGGAGCAGTTGGAGCAGGATTCAGGTTGGCTTGTGACCACAATCATGTGGCTAGTCCTGTGTTGGTCACAATCCTCCTGGCTAAACAAAGTAATTAGAATGCACTTCTCTTAATTTATGCTTCTCCAAAACCTTTCTCCCACCCCCCGCCCCCGATTTTCTCTCCCAACCCCTGGCCAATATTTATCTCGCAATCAGCATCACTAAAACAGACTATCTCGTCATTATCACATTGCTGTTTGTGGGAGCTGGTTGCCGTGTTTCCTACATTACAGCAGTGATACACTTCAAAAGTACTTCACATCAGCTGTAAAGCGCTTTGGGATGTCCGGTGGTCATAAAAGGCGCTATATAACGCAAGTCTTTCTTTCTTTAACCCCCGATCCTGAAGATGGTGACTCGTGGGGAACAATCCCATATGTGCTAGTGACCTCAGTGACTGAGAGTGTCGGGAAGATGTTCAACTGTGGGTGCAAATTTGTTGAGCCCCACAGTTACCTAATAATCACATGCGTATTTTGCAACAGGTATCACTGATTAATAAGCAGGAGCAGCAACCCTGGATCAGTTTTATTTTCTGATTGCTTCTTACCTCAGTCTAAGGATGTTGAGACCAATTGTGCCTCTGACCTGTTCCACACCATCACACTGTGCCATCTCCGACCTGCCAGGGATCGAACTTGGCACCTTCTGGTTCTCTCTAGTTGAGTACTGGCTCTCGATGGTAGTGTGTTCTCCCCGCTGAGCCATCTGGGTGAACGGCCTCAAAATTATTTTTTTTTTACTTAATATCAGAATTAGATTAGTCTTCATTGTATCTTGATTTAAAGTAAAAGTTTCTCGACTTTAGTTTTGTGTTTAATTTCTCTCAATGTTGTCCAATGCCTTAGAGGGAGTGCAATAAAGGTTCATTAGATTGTGGAGTGGAGGGGGGGGTAATTGCCCCATGAGGAGAGATTGTGTAGACTAGGCCTATATTCCTTAGAGTTTAGAAGAATTAGCAATTGTCTAATTGAAACACAAAATTCTTCAGGGGCTTGACAGGGTAGATGCAGGGAGGATGTTCTCTCTGACTGGGGAGTCTAGAACTAGGAGGTCACAGTCTCAGCAATTTAGGACTGAGATGAGGAGAAATTTGTTCACTCAGAGTTGTGAATGGGATTCTCTACCCCAGAGATGCTCAGTGATTGAGTATATTCAAGACAGAGATCGATAAATGTTTGGATGCTAAGGGAGTCAAGGGACATAAGGATAGTGCAGGAAGGTGGAGTTTAGGTATGAGATCCGCCATGATCTTATTGAATGGCGGAGCAGATTCGAAGGGCCGAGTGACCTACTCCAATGTTCCCTCTTTTTATCGGTTCGCGGGACCTTCAACTGGCTGTGTGGCTCATTCATATGTTCACGCATGCGTGGTCTTATCCATCCAAAAGCCAGTGAGTAGCCTGCGCGGGACCTCCAGACCTCTGCACGGCCACATAGCTTAACGAGAACATTGGCCTGCTCCTGCTCCTGTTTCTTATGTTCATGGGCACTGGGAGAATTCAGCTACTCTACTTCAGATGGTGCAATGAAATCTTTTACGTTAAACTGAGGCCCCGCCTGCCCTTTCAGGTAAACGACTCAGCAGTACAGCACTTCCTTCGTACTGCACTGAAGTCTAGATTATGTGCTCAAGACCTTGCAGTGAGCCTTGAATGCTCAAGAGCACGAGTGCTATCACAGAGCCAAGTTGACACTTTTAAAGTCTAGGTTCAATCCCCAGACTGTGCTGTTAGCTGATCTCACTGAGGGAACTACAGTCTGTCTTAGCTCACTGGATTAGGAAAGATTTCCTTTCCCGATTTGTATCCAATGGCTGCTCCTGGAAGAGTGATGGGTGTGGATGTCAGGTGAGGACCAGATCAGATTGGCTCTGCAACACTCACCGTCTAGGTCCATATGAAGAATGGCCACATTGGGCAGGTGGAAAAAGGTGGCCAGTGTCTATGAAACCATAACCCAGCTTCCCCCCCTGCCCAACCTTACCCTGCCTTTATCGGAAGAGAAGGGACAAAAGTCAAAGTCAGTTACAAAAAGACCACCTGGTCCATCGAGGCAGTTCCATTCAACCATGTTGCAACTTCGCAACACGAGCCCCAATACTCCCCGCTCACCCCAGCAACCATGTAATCTCCTGGGAGAAGTTTTTAAAAAAAAACAGATTTAAGAGAAGGAAAGACTTTTTTCAGGGGGGAAAAAATAATTCTGGAAATTCCTCTTCGACTCCAAAACGTGTTCATGGAAATGAGAGTGACTGCAAGGTACATGACCCAACACCCCTAGCCCAGCAGGTATACACATGCTTGGCATTAGACTGACCCACATACATGGCACTACATTAAATGTCATCTGCCAGATGTGGGCCGATTTCCCCCATCGCAGCTAGACCAGATTGTAATTTTTTTTCTCCTCAAGGATTTTGACACCCTTGGAGGAGTAGGCCTATTCCTGCACCTATTTTCTATCTTTCTATGTAATCCCACAGGACTCTAAACTGTATAGCAACCTATTGTGTGGTACTTTGTTCAAAGCCTTTTGAAAGTCCAAATATACTTCAACTATCAACCTAGTAAATTCCTCGAAGAATTCAACCAGTTTAGTAAGACATGAGCTGTTAAGACATGAGCTGTTCCAGAAGCCGTGTTGCTAATAGGTCCTTCTCTGTCATAGAATCATAGAAATTTACAGCACAGAAGGAGGCCATTCAACCCATCGCGTCCGTGCCGGCCAACAAAGCTATCCAGCCTAATCCCACTTTCCAGCTCTTGTTCCGTAGCCTTTAGGTTACGGCACTTTAATTGCATATCCAAGTACCTTTTAAGTGCTATGAGGGTTTCTGCCTCTACCACCCTTTCAGGCAGTGAGTTCCAGATCCCCACCACCCTCTAGGTGAAAACATTTCTCCTCAAATCCCCCCTAAACCTCCTACCAATTACTTTAAATTTATGCCCCCTGATTATTGACCCCTCTGCTAAGGGAAATAGGTCCTTTCTATCCACTCTATCTAGGCCCCTCATGACTTTATACACCTCAATTAGGTTTCCCCTCAGCCTCCTCTATTCCAAAGAAAACAACCCCAGCCGATCCAATCATTCCTCATAGTTAAAATTCTCAAGTCCAGGCAACATCCTCATAAATCTTCTCTCTTCCCTCTCCAGTGCAATCACATCTTTCCTGTAATGTGACCAGAACTGCACGCAGTACTCTAGCTGTGGCCTAACCAGTGTTTTATACAGTTCAAGCATAACCTCCCTGCTCTTGTATTCTATGCCTCGGCTAATAAAGACAAGTATCCCATATGCCTTCTTAACCACCTTATCTACTTGGCCTGCTACCTTCAGGGATCTGTGGTCCAAGGTCCCTCTGTTCCTCTACACTTCTCAGTGTCCTATCATTTAATGCGTATTCCCTTGCCTTGTTAGCCCTCTCCAAATGCATTACCTCACACTTCTCTGGATTGAATTCCATTTGCCACTGTTCTGCCGACCTGACCAGTTTATTGATATCTTCCTGCAGTCTACAGCTTTCTTCTTCATTATCAACCACACGGCTAATTTTTGTATCATCTGCAAACTTCTTAAACATACGCCCTGCGGAATCCCACTGGATACAGCCTTCCAGTCACAAAAACACCCATTGACCATTACCCTTTGTGTCCTGCTTCTGAGCCAATTTTGGATCCAACTTGCCACTTTGCCCTGGATCCCATGGGATTTACATTCGTGACTAGTCCGCCACGTGGGACGTTATCAAAAGCCTTTCTAAAATCCATATACACTACATCATATGCACTGCCCTCATCAACCCTCCTTGTTACATCCTCAAAAAATTCAATCAAGTTAATCAGACATGACCTTCCTTTGACAAATCCATGCTCTAAATGATGATTAATACTGTCCCTCAGAATTTTTTTAAGACTTTTCCCACCACTGAGGTTAGGCTGACTGGCCTGTAATTACTCGGTCTATCCCTTTCTCCCTTTTTAAACAACTGCTAACATAACTAAAAGCGACTTTACTGTGGCTACCACTACCAGTGCTTTTTCCATTGACATTTTGTCTGCTGTGATTGCAGCTTTTGCTAAATTAATCTTGAGCACAATACCATCCCTATTCTCGTGACAGTTACTTTCTTTTAATCTGTACAAGTATTTCTGCTTACAGTTTAAGCTTCCCAAATGAAAGCCTTTTTGCACTAAAACTGGTGTTCCATTCTGCAAGTATGCCATTTTCTACCAACTTGTTACATTGTTAAGATTTATATACAGTATCCCTTCGTAGTGAAGATCCAGATCAGTTCAGATTCAGTTGTATTGGTGACGCCGAGAGCATATAGAAACCAAGCGCAGGCAGCGGAAAGAGCGTGCGGCAAACCTGTCCCACCCACTCCTTCCCCTCAACGACTATCTGTCCCACCTGTGACAGGTACTGTAGCTCTCGTATTGGACTGTTCAGCCACCTAAGGACTCATTTTAAGACTGGAAGCAAGTCTTCCTCGATTCCGAGGGACTGCCTATGCTGATGATGATGAAGGCTTTCCATCTACCTGAGTGCTAATACTTCTGAAGGTCCCCCACCAACAATTTCATCTTTCACCAGCTGTTTAAATCAATCAGGGTCATGTGTGAACTTAGGGAGCTTGCCTATGTTTATTGTCCATTATGGCCAAATGGTTATACCTGAACTCGCCAAGGCTTCTCCAAAAACACCTCCCAAACTCATGACTTCTACCACCTAGAAGGACAAGGGCAGCAAATCGCATTGGAAATATATCACCATTCCTTCATTGTCACTAGGTCAAAATCCTAGAACTCCAATACCTAACAGCACTGTGGGAGTACCTTCACCACAAGGACTGCAGCGGTTCAAGAAGGTGGATGGGATGAATCCTAGGATGCTGCGGGAATTGAGGACAGAAATCATTCCATTCCTCCATAGGTCTGGGGGTGGTGCCAGAGGACTGGAGATTTGCAAATGTTACACCTTAATTCAAACAAGGGTGTAACTTCAGCAGTGGGGAAGCTGTTAGAAACAGTAATCAGGGACAAATGTAACAGTCGCTTAAATAGATGTGAATTAATTAAGGAAAGCCAGCACAGATTCATTAAAGGCAAATCGTGTTTCACCAACTTGATTGAGCTTTTTGATAAGGTAACAGAGAGGGTTGATGAGGGCAATGCGGCTGATGTAGTATACGTGGACTTCCAAAAGGCGTTCGACAAAGTGCCACATAATAGGCTTTCCAGCAAATTTGAAGCTCATGGAATAAAAGGGGCAATGGCAGCATGGATACGGAATTGGCTAACAGAGAGTAGTGGTGAACGGTTGTTTTTCGGACTGGAGGAAGGTATACAGTGGTGTTCCCCAGGGGTCGGTTCTAGGACCACTGCTTTTTGTGAAATACATTAATGATGTGGACGTGGGTGTACAAGGCACGATTTCAAAATTTTCAGGTGACACAAAACTTGGAAGTATAGTGAACAGTGAGGGGGAGAGGGATAGACTTCAGGAAGACATAGATAGGTTGGTGGAATGGGCGACCACGTGGCAGATGAAGTTTAACGCAGAAAAGTATGAAGTGGTAGAAAGAATGAGGAGAGGAAATACAAACTAAATGGTACAATCCAAAAGAGGTGCAGGAACAGAGAGACCTGGGGGTACGTATGCACAATTCGTTGAAGGTGGCAGGGCAGGTTGAGAAAGTGGATAAAAAAGCTTATGGGATCCTGGGCTTCATAAATAGAGGTATAGTGTACAAAAGTGTGGAAATTATGATGACCCTGTATAAAACATTGGTTCGGCCCCAGCTGGAAACTGTCCAATTCTGGGCACCACACTTTAGGAAGGATGTGAAGGTGCAGAAACGATTCCTGAGAATGATTCCAGGAATGAAGGACTTCAGTTACGTGGATAGACTGGGGAAGCTGGGGTTGTTCTCCTTGGAGCAGAGAAGATTGAGAGGAGATTTGATAGAGGTGTACAAAACCATGAGGGGTCTGGACAGAGTAGATAGAGAGAAACTGTTCCTAATGGGAGAAGGGTCAGGAACCAGAGGACACAGATTTAAGGTGATTGGCTAAAGAACCAAAGGTGACAGAAGAAGAAACCTTTTTACACAGCGAGTGGTTAGGATCTGGAATGCACTACCTGAAAGGGTGGTGGAGGCAGACTCAAACAGTGCTTTCAAAGGGATAAATATCTGAAGGAAAAAAAAATGCAGCACTATGGGGAAAGGGTGGGGGAGTGAGACTAGCTGAGAGTCAGCACGGACTTGACGGACTGAATGGCCGTCGTCTGTGCTGTAACCATTCTAGGATTCTAAGGTGACTCACCACCACCTAGTCTAGGGCAATGACGGAAGGCCAATAAATGCTGGCTTTGCCAACGATGCCCACGTGAATATTTAAAAAAAAAAACTTTCACCTGTCTTTATTCTTTACAGATGCTGACAGATCTGTTGTGTATTTCCAGCATTTATAGTTTTTACTTTTTAATTATGCAGTTTGTTTTATTGGTCTTTCAAATAGACGAGAAGAACTCACCATGGCGCGTTTTGAAATGACTGCAGTAAATAACCTATTTTTTGTTTCCAGGTGGCAATCTGCTTACTTTGATTACGTGGGGCGATAAAGTTGGACCCTACATGCAGGCCCTGCACTTCAGTTTTGCTTTGGGTGCATTTTTGACTCCGATCCTAGCAAAGCCGGTAATGGGCAACTTACAAAAGACCATCAACGAAAGCGGGAGCGGCATACTGAGCAACACCAAAAACAGCTCTCAAGATTTTGTGTACATGCTGAGAATGAGTGTTTCCAGCTTCACCCCTTTTACCTGGACGTACCTTGTCATTGGAAGCTTTGTGCTTTTAGTTTCACTGTGGTTCTTCATCATTTATTTAAAGAGTAGTCCAAATCGAGGCAGGGCTGGGGCTTCTTTGCAGGATGGTCCAGTTGCAAGATACCACTATGCTATTATGTTCCTCCTCTTTTTCTTCTTCTTCTGGTACGTAGGAGCGGAGGTGGCCTACGGATCCTACATCTTCACCTACGCAAAAGACTTTGCTCACATGAACGAGAACCAGGCCGCAGGCTTAAACTCCTTGTTCTGGGGGACGTTTGCCACAGCAAGAGGAATTGCAATATTTTGTGCTGCGTGCCTTCACCCTGGAACTATGATACTGCTCAGTCTAATAGGCTGCACCATTTCCTCCCTGTTTCTGACACTTTATAACACCACTCACATCTCTCTGTGGGTGGGCACTGGTATTTACGGAGCCTCGATGGCCACCACTTTCCCCAGTGGCATATCCTGGGTGAAGCAGTACACAAGCACCACCGGAAAGTCAGCTGCTCTGTTTGTTTTCGGAGCTGCAGTGGGTGAGATGGTGGTTCCAGCTTTGGTTGGATTCCTGCAAGGTGTCGATACTATCAAGCATTATCCTATATTGATGCTGACCGCTTTGGGGACCTCCACAATGACGGCCATCCTGTTCCCTGTGATGTACAAGCTGGCTTCATCTCCGGGCAGTGTCAAACTGGAGAGTGAAGACCGAAAAGCTTTGTTAGGGTCGGGGCCTGATGAAGACGATGATGATACTCCTGAAGAATGGAATGATGCAGATTTTGAAGTAATTGAAATGAGTGATGTCAAGAATGGCACAGACGAGACTCCAGTTAGAGACGCTTCAATAAAGACCACGAAAGAATTCTCTCCAGAACACAGTTCTCTTCCTTCTCCCTCCTCCCCTATGTATCTCGGTGGCTCTCCAAAAAAGAAACTACTTAACTTGGAGAGAGAGAAAAATGACTGAACATTAAAACCTAAGCAGAATTCTGGATATGTTTACAGGTAGGCAGAAGACATAGCAGAAGAATTAAAGGTGACTCTAGACAAGGTGATTCTTGTGTGTCTAAAAAAAAAAAAAATGAAAATATGAATACGCAAGAAGATTACTCATAATTCTGTGATTATTACGCTAAATTAGCATTGGTTTAAATAAAAGTACATTTTATGTTGAAATTTTGATGTCTTAAAAAGGATTTAAAATGTTTGCATGACAATTTGTAGCTCCTGGAAAGTCCAGAAGCTGGTTTAGGCACTACATCAATCTGGGAAACTCATTCTGATTGTGTTGTGTATTGTTTCTCTATTGGATTATCTGTCAGATTTTAACTATCGTCTTCATCTAGACTACAAGAACTTCATGGTCACTGGGCTGAAGAACCATTCTTAGCAAGAGCATCATGTGGCAAACATTCTATTTGTAATTCACCTCCTTTACTGCAGGATGGGATCCTTAAAACCTTCAATTGTATTACGGTATTGTACATTTTAGATGAAAAGGTTGGATGTAAAAATGTGCAATTCAATGGCAGGAGACCTAATTTTGGTGAGTGTGCTATTTGTGCACACAACACATTGGAAACATGTAACCATAATATTTGAAAAATAAAAACTTAACAGGGTATGAGGAAAAAGAGCGGTGAAATAGGACTACGTAGCTTTTTCAGAGGTGGTGCAGGTGTGATGGGCTGAATGGCCTCCTGTGCTGTATAATTCTAAGACTCTATGTCCATTATCATAGAATGATACAGTTCAGAAGGAGGTCATTCAGCCCATCTTGCCTGTGCCGGCTCTTTGACAGAACTATCCAATTAGTTCCATTTTAACAGAAGACCCATTTGATATTTGGAACAGCCACTGGGTTGTACTGTGTTTTGAAGTGACATTAGCAAAATTCACACATTGTGACACCATTAAAAGCAGGCTGATCCACATCACATTATCTGTGTTTATGTACTGGAAATCAAAGACTTTGGAATGGCTCAGAGAAAACCTGAAGCAAAAGCACTCCACATCAGCATTATGGTTATACTTTAAATGCACAGTAAGTTCTCTGGACTTGCTGTATGTGGGGTGTGTCTCGAGAGAGAGTCTGTGCATTCTAGCAAATAGAAACTCTCTACATGTTTGCATTTCTCAGTAGATTGGTTTAGAGACTATGAAACGTGGTGATGGATTTCCCTATGTGTGGGGCACCTGTCTGACTGAAAATAAGCCAGTAACTTGGGATTAAAATCTCAAAATTAAATAGACATTATTATAAATGAATTAGTCATTGTACTTTGAATTCTGGTTACTGATGCTGTAATGTCCATGGTAATATCTTGCCCCAGAATCACTGGAAAAAACGCAAAAAGCACCTTAATTGGAGTGTTTGGAAAGATTGGTGTATGTTGTAAACTGACCACACAAGCTGTGACAGGCTGGGCTTTTTGGAAATTGTGGTGAATATTCACACTGGAATACTTGCTGACTGGAATGATTTTTTTTAACGTTAGCAACTGACTACACAATGGTGAAAGTTACCCAATAGTATATGAACCCAGCTACTATATGTAACTATTATATTTGATAAAGAATTTGATACTGAATTCCTGTTACATGTTAGCAACTATTATTTTAAAGTTATTCTGTACAGAACCTAATGTTTTCAATTTGCTCTCCAGATAGCAATATTAATGTTGGTTGATATTGTGACTCTATTAGCACCACCTTTGTAAGACAACTAATTCAGGCTCCTAATAAGAACAGAAGAAATAGGAGCTGGAGTAGGCCATTTGGCACCTCAAGCCTGCTCCGCCATTCAATAAGATCATGGCTGATCTGATCATGGACTCAACTCCACTTTCCTGCCCGCTCCCCATAACCCTTTACTCGCTTATCGCTCAAAAATCTGTCTATCTCCACCTTAAATATATTCAATGACCCAGCCTCTGGGGCAGAGAATTCCACAGATTTATAACCCTATGAGAGAAGAAATTTTTCCTCATCTCAGTTTTAAATGGATGGCCCCTTATTCTAAGACTATGTCCTCTTGTTTTAGTTTCCCCTATGAGTGGAAATATCCTCTCTGCATCCACCTTGGTGAGCCCGTCATTATCTTATAAGTTTCAATAAGATCACCTTTCATTCTCTGAACTCCAATGTGTAGAGGCCCAATCTACTTAACCTATCTTCATAAGTCAAGCCCCTCATCTCTGGAATCAACCTAGTGAACCTTTTCTGAACAGCCTCCAATGCAAGTATATCTTTCCTTAAATACGGATACCAAAACTGGACAGTACTCCAGGTGTGGCCTCACCAATACTCTGTACAGTTGTAGCAGGACTTCTCTGCTTTTATACTCTATCCCCCTTGCAATAAAGGCCAACATTCCATTTGCCTTCCTGATTACTTGCTATATCTGCATACTAACTTTTTGTGCTTCATGCACAAGGACCCCCAGGTCTCTCTGTACTGCAGCACTTTGCAATCTTTCTCCATTTTAAATTATAATTTGCTTTTCTGTTTTTGCCAAAGTGGATAACCTCACATTTTCCCACATAATACTCCATCTGCTGAATTTTTGCCCACTCACTTAGCCACAGCAGTCTAAATGTGCTTTCCAATAATGGCAACAAGGAACAATCAGTACAGTTAAAGATACATTTGCAGAATTGCCCATCAACTGAAAAACTAAGGATTCGTATTTATGATTTCCATGACAGCCCGAATGGAAATAAGTCAGCAAAAGACTCTAGCTGACAGCCTTGATTATCAGTTAAGTTGCCTTTCCTGAATTTATTGGTAGGCCTGTAGATTGGGGGAAGCAGGTGGAATGCTATCTATCATACATGTTCTGGGGATGGTCATTTTCTTGATAACATCTTTGCATTTTAAGTAGTTTAACACTAGTCCGAAGTTCACTTGCTTTACATGACTGATGTTTGTGACATGTACAAGTCGTCTTCTTGGGCAGTCCCCCGGAGTCGAGGATGACTTGCCTCCACACTAATGAGTTCTAAGGTGACTGATGCACAGAAACATAGAAAATAGGTGCAGGAGTAGGCCATTCGGCCCTTTGAGCCTGCACCACCATTCAGTAAGATCATGGCTGATCATTCACCTCCGTACCCCTTTCCTGCTTTCTCTCCATTCCCCTTGATCCCTTTAGCCGTAAGGGCCATATCTAACTCCCTCTTGAAAATATCTAACAAACTGGCATCAACAACTCTGCGATAGAGAATTCCACAGGTTAACAACTCTTGAGTGAAGAAGTTTCTCCTCATCTCGGTCCTAAATGGCTTACCCCTTATCCTTAGACTATGTCCACTGGTTCTGGACTCCCACGCAATGTGGGATCTACAGTCTCTGTCATAGGTGGGGCAGATGGTGGTTGGAGGGATGAGTGGGTGGGGTGCACAAGTAGTTAAGCATATACTGTCAATTTGTGGATAAAAGCAAGTCTTTTTCTGATAATTGACCAGAGTATTGGACCAAGCTCAGTAGGAGCTGAAGAATGAAGCTGTCTTTTCCTTACTGTAAGTAATTGTAATCAATTCTGATGCACTGGTGAATTTATACTAAATTGTACTGATCGGAGGTTTTTAGGAATCTTACCACTGCGTTGATGCAGCATTCAGACCCTAGCCTTAAAGTTTAAACTGGAAGTCTTATTCACACTGTGAAAATCAAATGTGTATAGAAATGGCTTCTTATAATTCTATAAATCTGACACCAATAGCTTCATGTCGTCCAGCAAAGAAGCTGTGCTTTAAATGTTGAAAAATTACTATCACAAATCATGACACCTGAGATGCTGTCATCCAGTTTACCAAGCAATAGTCTAAAGAGCTAAAAATAAAATTGAAGTTCTTTTAAAATGAGTCACCTTTGGTGGACACTGGTACAGTATTGTAGTTCTCAATTAAATCTTACCTTTCCCCCTTTAAAATAGATTTATTATAATCCTCTTTGCATGAGAAGCAGAGGAGTTGCACTGTGATCCCTTTATGTAGAGTAATATTCTGAATCAGATGGATGCAGTTGAATGGTGAGGTTATTGATATTGAATCACTGGGTGTATGATGGAATTGATGCCAGAAGTGTAAGATTTCACTAGTGCTTTCTGCTATTTAGTTGTTAGAAAATCTAGCTGTGTATTAATATTGGGATCCTTGTTGATGATTTTGATATTGTCTATGTGTAGTGCCAGTAGTTTGTCTTCTTTGATTTAGGTCTTGGTGCACACACACTCCTTCGCAAACACTCATTTGCTTTTCGTGCTATTTGTTTTACGATGGGTGAATTTGTGTCTGGCAATTGCATGTAGATTTACATTTCATAGGATTTGTGATAATTTACTGTCTTGATTGCATATGTAACTTCAAATATTACCAGATTGACAGAAAAGAGGCTTTTTTATTCAAAAGGTAAATTAAAACATCCAAATGATGTAAAATGGATGTGTGTGTGTGCGCGCTCTTGTGCTAGAACCTGTGATCTGCTTTCACCAGATTGTTATTTCATTGAGGTTTTTTATTCCTCTCTATTGAGTTTTCCATTAATGAGTGGAGTGAAAGAATGTTCCCTTCGATTTCATGCTTTCTGTGCATTGTATAAAGGGATTCCTATTACTGTTCCAATCTATAAATTAATTTATTTGCAGTTACAATCTATACATTAATTTCCTTAAAGACATTTGTGGCCTTTTGAATGTCGCTATTTTTTCTGAGTTAATTAAAGCCCGTGGGGAAGTGCTGAGGGAGAGATTGTTACCTTGTTACGATGTATCCTTTCCAGTACCAGGAGGACATTCAAAGCCTCTACAACTGGAAGAGAGAATTCTCTATTTGCCAGATAGCTTTATAATATTTCAATCCATGTAAAAATATAGCACAAAATCTTAATTTGTAAATTCAATTTGGTAAATTGGTGTGTTTTTGGATTAATTGATGGGATGTGGTGCAAAAAATCTGGATTGTTCAGAAACTTGTTTGGTGAATCCAGTATGACGAGCAAAAGCCATCAAGTTAGTTTGGAAGGTATTCTTAAGAGTTTTGCAGTTTTATTTTGATTGTTTTGTGTATTAAGTCTGAAAACTTGCTGGTGAAAATAAAATGTTATTGTGCTCAAAAAAAATGTGACAATTTAATCTTTTTCACTTAAATTCAGATTATTAGATAGTGTATCCTTAATCTGTCCTCTTCATGTGCCCAACTTTCACAATAGTATCAATGAATGAATATCACCGGAAGGAGGTTCATGTTTGGGTGATAAATGTTACCAATACACTTTGACCTTGATCCCTTTTCTAGGGTTTTCATGAAATTCAGCTTCATTTATTTAGTCATCACTGATCTATTTTATGTAATTGTGTCATTTATTTGATGGTTAAGAGCTGATTAGCATATTCCAAGCAACAAAATTTCCAACAGCAAATAATCATCAAAAACACTTATTCATGAATGGAAGGTGACCAGATTTGGCATAAAATATATATTTTTTTGGAGGGAGGTGGAGGCAGAGTGGTTTAAGGAAGGAATTCTGCAACAAGGGGTTCAAGTGGTTGAAAGTAAGGCTGGCATTGAAATAGAGTCAGGAAAGGAATGAGAAATGGTTTACTATGCTGGAGGATGTTAGATATAAATAGGGTGTGAGCAGGAATTGCTGAGCGATAGGATAGAAGCATCAGTGTTTTGAATGAGGCTTATGGGACGCAGCATCCTAGGCACAATTATTTTCAATTGCTTCACCAATGTTACATAAGGTCACCAGTGGGGCTGGTCACTGCTGGTCCAGCTCAATTTGAATTTTTTAGAAATTGAGGAATTGCATTCATGGGATTGTCATCATCATAAGCGGTCTCTCAAACGACGATGACTTGCTTCCACAAGAGTTCACAGATGTTTCAATGAGGGACCCAATATTCTAGTCCTGAACTGCAATTGAAGGGGTGGAAGATGTCTGTGCGTGGATTTTAACGTGTGACCGTTGCACATCAGCCACCACACGGGCTTGAGAGCTAGGCCTTTGTCCAGTGGCGAGGGTTAACCAGGACAACTAGAGACCTGCTCTGCTGCAAGGACCTAGTGCACACACATATCGCAGTGTAGGCTGGTCAGTGCTGCTTCTGGGCCCTCAGCACTTCTAGGTTGCCAGCAAGGCCAGCATTTATTATCCCTCCCCAATTGCCCTCAAGGTGGTATTGAGCTACCTTGAAAATAACAATGGCTTGCTGGGCCATTTCAAAGGGCAGTTAAGAGTCAACCACATTGCTGTGGGTCTTGGGGTTACATAGGCCAGATCAGGTAAGGAGGGCAAATTTTCTTCCCAAGTGAACCAGATGGGTT
The DNA here is from genome assembly GCF_044704955.1 of Pristiophorus japonicus. Classification (NCBI taxonomy): domain Eukaryota; kingdom Metazoa; phylum Chordata; class Chondrichthyes; family Pristiophoridae; genus Pristiophorus; species Pristiophorus japonicus. The sequence goes on along the minus strand of NC_091983.1, from coordinate 215,846,387 downwards.
TTTAAACAGCAATCTGGTAGTTTTAGAAAATAGGGAGGGAGTAGGGCATTCGGCCCTTTGAGCCTGCACCACCATTCAATAACTTCATGACTGAACATGCAACTTCAGTACCCCATTCCTGCTTTCTCGCCATACCCCTTGATCCCCCTAGTAGTAAGGACTACATCTAACTCCTTTTTGAATATATTTAGTGAATTGGCCTCAACAACTTTCTGTGGTAGAGAATTCCACAGGTTCACCACTCTCTGGGTGAAGAAGTTTCTCCTCATCTCGGTCCTAAATGGCTTACCCCTTATCCTTAGACTGTGTCCCCTGGTTCTGGACTTCCCCAACATTGGGAACATTCTTCCTGTCTAAACCCATCAGAATTTTAAACGTTTCTATAAGAGCCCCTCTCATTCGTCTGAACTCCAGTGAATGCAAGCCCAGTTGATGCAGTCTTTCTTGATATGTCAGTCCCGCCATCCCGGGAATCAGTCTGGTGATCCTTCGCTGCACTCCCTCAATAGCAAGAATGTCCTTCAAGTTAGGAGACCAAAACTGTACACAATACTCCAGGTGTGGCCTCACCAAGGCCCTGTACAACTGTAGTAACACCTCCCTGCCCCTGCACTCAAATCCCCTCGCTATGAAGGCCAACATGCCATTTGCTTTCTTAACCGCCTGCTGTACCTGCATGCCAACCTTCAATGACTGATGTACCATGACACCCAGGTCTCGTTGCACCTCCCCTTTTCCTAATCTGTCACCATTCAGATAATAGTCTGTCTCTCTGTTTTTAACCACCAAAGTGGATAACCTCACATTTATCCACATTATACTTCATCTGCCATGCATTTGCCCACTCACCTAACCTATCCAAGTCACTCTGCATCCTCCTCGCAGCTCACACTGCCACCTAACTTAGTGTCATCTGCAAATTTGGAGATTCTAAATTTAATCCCCTCGTCTAAATCATTAATGTACAATGTAAACAGCTGGGGCCCCAGCACAGAACCTTGCGGTACCCCACTAGTCACTGCCTGCCATTCTGAAAAGTACCCATTTACTCCTATTCTTTGCTTCCTGTCTGCCAACCAGTTCTCAATCCATGTCAGCACACTACCCCCAATCCCATGTGCTTTAACTTTGCACATTAATCTCTTGTGTGGGATCTTGTCGAAAGCCTTCTGAAAGTCCAAATACACCACACATCAACTGGTTCTCCCTTGTCCACTCTACTGGAAACATCCTCAAAAAATTCCAGAAGATTTGTCAAGCATGATTTCCCTTTTACAAATCCATGCTGACTTGGACCTATCATGTCACCTCTTTCCAAATGCGCTGCTATGACATCCTTAATAATTGAGTCCATCATTTTACCCACTAAGGCTGACCAGTCTATAATTCCCTGTTTTCTCCCTCCTTTTTTTAAAAAAGTGGGGTTACATTGGCTACCCTCCACTCCAAAGGAACTGATCCAGAGTCTATGGAATGTTGGAAAATAACTGTCAGTGCATCCGCTATTTCCAAGGCCACCTCCTTAAGGACTCTGGGATGCAGACCATCAGGCCCTGGGAATTTATCAGCCTTCAATCCCATCAATTTCCCCAACACAATTTCCCGACTAATAAAGGATTTCCCTCAGTTCCTCCTTCTTACTAGACCCTCTGACCCCTTTTATATCCGGAAGGTTGTTTGTGTCCTCCTTAGTGAATACCGAACCAAAGTACTTGTTCAATTGGTCTGCCATTTCTTTGTTCCCTGTTATGACTTCCCCTGATTCTGACTGCAGGGGACCTACGTTTGTCTTTACTAACCTTTTTCTCTTTAAAATAGACTGCAAAAGCTTCTATAGATGTGTAATGTTCCCTGCAAGCTTCCTCTCGTACTCTATTTTCCCTGCCCTAATCAAACCCTTTGTCCTCCTCTGCTGAGTTCTAAATTTCTTCCAGTCCCCAGGTTCGCTGCTATTTCTGACCAATTTGTATGCCACTTCCTTGGCTTTAATACTATCCCCGATTTCCCTTGATAGCCACGGTTGAGCCACCTTCCTTTTTTTATTTTTACGCCAGACAGGGATGTACAATTGTTGTAGTTCATCCATGCTGTCTCTAAAGGTCTGCCATTGCCCATCCACAGTCAACCTCTTAAGTATCATTCGCCAATCTATCCTAGCCAATTCACACCTCATACCTTCAAAGTTACCCTTCTTTAAGTTCTGGACCATGGTCTCTGAATTAACTGTTTCATTCTCCATCCTAATGTAGAATTCCACCAGATTGTGGTCACTTTTCCCCAAGGGGCCTCCCACAACGAGATTGCCAATTAATCCTCTCTCATTACAACACTCAGTCTAAGATGGCCTCCCCCCTAGTTGGTTCCTCGACATATTGGTCTAGAAAACCATCCCTTATGCACTCCAGGAAATCCTCCTCCATCGTATTGCTTCCAGTTTGGTTAGCCCAATCTGTATGCATATTAAAGTCACCCATGATAACTGCCATAGTCACCATTACAGATACTAGCTTTTTATTCCAGATTTAATTACATTTAAATTCCCCACTTGCCATGGTGGGATTTGAACTCCTGTCTTCAGATCACAAGTCTCTGGATTACTAACCACTAGGCTACCCATACCCGTTTGAAGGATGAATGAAGCACATCACTGCCCCATGCAAGACCTGGTCGACATCCACTTTTGGGTAAGTGGAAGTAACATTCCTGCTACTGGAGCCTAACCAACTTCAGCATTACCATTTCCCCACCATCAACATCCTGGGGAATCTCCATTAGAAGCTTAAATGAACTAACCACCTAAAAGCCATGGCTTCTAGAATGGTATATGCTGGGTAGCCTATTGAGAGTGGCTCACCAGACTCCCCAAAACCTTCACTACCTGCAAGGCCCAGACAAGCCACTTGCCTGGATCAGTGTAGCTCCAACAATACTCAAGGACACCATCCAGGACAAAGCAGTCTGCTTGATCGGTATACCAGCAACCAGTTCATAAAACATTCACTCCCTTCACAACCAGCATCCTTGGCTGCAGTGTGTATCTACAGGATTTGCCACAGCTTATCAGTATCACACAACCATGACCTCCACCAACTAGGAGGTCAATGGCAGCAGACGCATGAGAACACCATCATCTCACAGTTCACCACCTCCATGTTGCACACCCTCCGGACTTGGAAATATACATTGCTGTGTTGTCAAAATCCTGGAACTCCCTACCCAACAGTATTGGCCATCTACCTTCACATGGACTGCAACAGTTCTAAAAGAAAGTCAACAACCTTCTGTAGGCAATAAATACTGGCCTTGCTACTGACACCATATCCCAAGAATGAATTTAAAAAAGTATAACTACAACCCTAGATATGAGCAACTTAAATTGAAATTCATCAAGTTGGTCTTATAGTATAATACCAAATAGATTAACATGTCTAAAAGTTATTAAGGCTAGAAAAACAAGATCTCAATACCACCCATCTTGGGTTGCATTACATGATTCAGTTTTAAATGAAACTAAATACAGCTATGAAGATGTACGCAAGATTGTGAATGTTTTTAAAAAGTTAATTTATAAAGAATCTTGGATTGATTAGCTGGAGAAGCATTACGTCCTTGTCTCAGGGATTCTCTCCCGAACACCACTCCAGGTCAGTGTACCTTTTCCACAGTGCAGAAAATTCCAGCTTAAACTAATCATGTCCAGATTTACATCAGAACAGGAGTAGGCCATTTAGCACCTCGAGCCTATTCCGTCACTCATTGAGATCATGGCAAATCTGCAACTTAACTCCATATACCTACCTTTGCCTCATATCCCTTAATACCTTTGGTTAACAGGAATCTATCAATCTTAAATTTAAAATTAATTGATCTAGCATCAATTGCCATTTGCAAAAGGAGAGCTCCAAACTTCTACCACTTTTTGTGTAATTTCACTCTTGAAAGATCTAGCTCTAATTTTTAGATTATGCCCACTAGACTCCCCAAACAGCAGAAATAGTTTTTATCTATCCCATCTGTGCCCCTGAATATTTTGAAAACTTCGATCAAGTCGTCCCTTAACTGTCTAAATTCCAGGGAATACATTGTGTAATCTCTCCTTGGAGGCCAGGTATCATTCTGGTAAATCTATACTGTACTCCCTCCAATGCCAATATATCCTTCCTATGATGTGGTGCCCAGAACTGCTTACAGTACTCCAGGGGTGGTCTAACCAGGATTTTGTACAGCTGTAGCATAACTTCTACCCCCTTGTATTCTAGTCCTTTTGATAGAAAGGCTAGCATTCCATTAGCCTTCAAAAAATATATATTTTCTGTACCTGTTCATGACACTGTTTCTAGCTTGACACCATTTAGAAAAGTACCCTGTTCTATCCTTTTTAGGTCCAAAGTGGTTGACCTCACATTTACCTACATTGAAATCCATTTGCCTGCAGTTGTCCTGAAGTTCCATTCAACTTGAGGAATTCTAGAGTGCAAGTTCCCATGGTCTTTTGCCAATTCTTACGGACACAGACTCATTTTCCAAAACACACCACCTAGTATTTTAAACAAGGTAAACTTTTAATAATCTGATTTATTCTAATTTAATGACAGTATATCAAACAAATGTTTTTAAAGAAAAAAATCCAGGTTCAGGATGTTTAGTAGCAGAGTACAACAAATCAGAAGCTACAAAATAAACAGGATCATATAATTCCTTTATATTTCAATACAGCTTTACAACCATTGGAGAAAAAAAAGTGCCCCATTTGTACAAATTTTGGCAAATCAAACTTGACGTAATGAGAAACTTTTGTTAAGCTTTTCTTTGAAAACAATATAAACTTTTAAAAAAGATATGAAGTGCCATAATATATAATCCAAATAAATAATCAAGATATTGCAACAACCCCACACAGCACTGTTTCCAAAATCTTGTCTAGCCATGATTGTTTTCGTAGCAAAGCACCCAGAAACATCAACATGACGGTGCTTTTAACAAACTGCTACATTTTGTACTGCAAGTTCACGACGGTGCACATAGAGAAAGCAACTATCAAAGATAAACAAAAAATATATAGAATTGAAAAAAGTTGTCAAAACATACAACACATAAAACTTCAATATATTGTAGAAAATCATCTGTAAACATATGCAGCTTAAAATTTGTACCACAGTTGTTAATTACCCACGTTTCAGTGCCCATAGATCTGAACGCCATTTACCATAATTGCATACGAAATATTACTGTACATTTATTTACAGGGCTGTTCAATCATCCATCACAATGGAAATGAGACAGATTCACAACTTTATTTTAAAAACCATCTCCCAACAAGTGAAACGATTAACTAACTGACCCTTTCTTTGCACTGCAATAGATACCGTAATGTTCACACTCAAAATTGATATGGCAAAACACTTCAATCGTGTTGGCTACAAAAGCTCAGCTTTTGCAGTCATGGTAAGCTCACCATGACTAAGATATCTGCGCACACAATAAAAATGCAGATAGCAAAAACTGAAATGAGCATCCGCCAAAGCCTCGAGTGGATTAGAGTTGTCAAAACTGGTCCAACAATTGACGAAGGTAAGGGGCCTTAGTAAGGTCACGGCTTACGCTGAACAGCTGATACAGGACCGGGCAATCCAGCGAGACGCACTGAATTTGTCTGTCCACACAACCTGTGCAATTCCTGCAAATCTAAAAACAAAAGACTTCTGTGAGTAATCAGGGATTCAAAAGAAGGTAAACACTTTCTAACCGCTGCAGTGTTAGGCACTCGGAATTTACAGAAAATGAACCACAAAATGCTGCTTGGCTGCACAGCTCATGAGTGCTACCTGAGCAAATAAGTTATAACATCATAACATAAGAAATAGGAGCAGGAGTAGGCCATATGGCCCCTCGAGCCTGCTCTGCCATTTAATACGATCATGGCTGATCCGATCATGGACTCGGGTCCATTTCCCTGCCCGCTCCCCATAGCCCCTTATCGTTTAAGAAACTATCTATTTCTGTCTTAAATTTATTCAATGTCCCAGCTTCCACACCTCTCTGAGGCAGCGAATTCCACAGATTTACAACCCTCTGAAGAAATTTCTCATCTCTCTTTTAAATGGGCAGCTCCTTATTCTAAAATCGTGCCCTCTAGTTCTAGTCTCCCCTATCAGTGGAAACATCCTCTCTGCATCATACATAAGAACACAAGAATTAGGAACAGGAGTAGGCCATCTAGCCCCTCGAGCCTGCTCCGCCATTCAACAAGATCATGGCTGATCTGGCCGTGGACTCAGCTCCGCTTACCCACCCGCTCCCCATAACCCTTAATTCCCTTATTGGTTAAAAATCTATCTATCTATCTGTGATTTGAATACATTCAATGAGCTAGCCTCAACTGCTTCCTTGGGCAGAGAATTCCACAGATTCACAACCCTCTGGGAGAAGAAATTCCTTCTCAACTCGGTTTTAAATTGGCTCCCCTGTATTTTGAGGCTGTGCCCCTTAGTTCTAGTCTCCCCGACCAGTGGAAACAACCTCTCTGCCTCTATCTTGTCTATCCCTTTCATTATTTTAAATGTTTCTATAAGATCACCCCTCATCCTTCTGAACTCCAACGAGTAAAGACCCAGTCTACTCAATTTATCATCATAAGGTAACCCCCTCATCTCCGGAATCAGCCTAGTGAATCGTCTCTGTACCCCCTCCAAAGCTAGTATATCCTTCCTTAAGTAAGGTGACCAAAACTGCACGCAGTACTCCAGGTGCGGCCTCACCAATACCCTGTACAGTTGCAGCAGGACCTCCCTGCTTTTGTACTCCATCCCTCTCGCAATGAAGGCCAACATTTCATTCGCCTTCCTGATTACCTGCTGCACCTGCAAACCACCTTGTCAAGCCCCCCCCCCCCCATACTCTTATACGTTTCGATAAGATCGCCTTTGCCAAAGTGCATGACCTCACATTTCCCAACACTATGCTAGTTATATTAGAGGTAGCTGATTATCTGGTGCATTTGGTTTATGAAAAGGGAGGGATGCAGTGGTACAGGAAGAGAGGAGAGTGTGAGGTGAACCATAGAAATTTACAGCACAGGAGGAGGCCATTTTGGACCAGTGTGTCCACGCTGGCCAACAAACATCTATCCAGCCTAATCCCACTTTCCAGTTCTTGGTCCGTAGTCCTGTAGATTACGACAGTGAAAGAGACAAACAGATATACAGACTCAAAGACACAAAGGGGGCAGGGTAGAGGGAATGGGACAAGGAGACAACGGAGAATAAAGCACCTTTCAGGACATCCCAAAGCACTTCATAGCCAATTATTTTTAAAATGTCACTGCAAACTCGACAGCCAGTACACACAGGAAGCTCTCACACACAAGAATAATGAGCACTTAAGCTGTTTCAGCGGTGTTAGTTAAGGGAAGGACGTTTACCAGGACACCACAAGATAACCTTGAAAATTTAAAACACAGACATTTGAATTCAACACCCCTAATAGAAACAAGGTTTTAAATTAATTGTCCACAGAATCTACCAGACAGATAACCACTATAAATAAACACGAGGAAAATAATTTATTCTCTTTCCTCCATCTTTTCCTATAATTCTCTTCCATCCGTTCGCCCCCAACCAACTCTGGCTTCTTGTGCATCTCCCAACCACACACCCTCCCTTTACCACATCATTTGCGGCCATGCCTTGAGCCGCTATGCACCACGCTCTGGAATTCCCTCACAAACCCATCTATGTCCTGCTGCTTAGAGTCTCCTTAATGCCTACCTCTTCACCTATACTAATCTCCCTCTGTGGCTGGGAGTTCTCTCCCGTCCTCAGCCCCATCATGCTTCTGTGAAGCATTATGGGACTTTTTTTCTTATATGATAGAGTTATATAAATGTAAGTTGTTGCACTACAAACATGTAACTTCCAAATAGGGTTCAAGGTCCATAAATGGGGATTGAGGTCACAATTTAGGCTGATATTTGAGGAAGTGCAGCATTGCCAAAAGGTATCATTCTTTTGATGAGATTTTGAAGTCAAACATCACCTGCTGGTGGTTCAGATAGATATTAAAGTATCTCATGGTACTATACAAAGACAGAGAATTCTGGTGTCCTGGCCAGCATTGCTCCCTCAACCTCAATCACTAACAAACTCGCATGGCTGCTTGAGAAATATTACTGGTGTAGAATGGTTCCTACATTTTACCTACTTAAACACTGGAAAATATATTTTTTTTTTATTCATTCCTGGCAAGGCCAGCATTTATTGCCTATCCCCAATTACCCTCAATGTGGTGGTGAACCGCCCTCTTGAACCGCTGCAGTTCTTGTGGTGTTAGGGAGGGAGTTCCAAGATCTTGACCAGGGACTATGAAGAAACGGTGATATATTTCCAAGTCAGGATGGTGTGTAACTTGGAGGGGTACTTGCAGGTAATGGTGTTCCCATGCACCTGTTGCCCTTGTCCTAGGTGGTAGAGGTCGCGGGTTTGGGAGGTGCTGCCGAAGAAGCCGTGGTGAGTTGCTGCAGTGCATCATATAGATAGTACACACTACAGCCACAGTGCGCGGTGCAGGGAGTGAATGTTTAAGGTGTTGGATGGGGTGCCAATCAAGTGGGCTGCTTTGTCCTCTATGGTGTTGAGCTTCGAGTGTTGTTGGAACTGCATTCAAACAGGCAAGTGGAGAGTATTCCATCACACTTGGGCTTTATAGATGCTGGAAAGACTTTGGGGAGTTAGCACACGAGACACTACAGAATACCCAGCATCTAACCTGTTCTTGTTGCCACAGTATTTATGTGGCTGGTCCAGTTAAGCCTCTGGTCAATGGTGACCACCAGGATGTTGATGGTGGGGGATTCGGTTATGGTAAAGCCATTGAACGTCATGGGGTGGTGGTTAGACACTCTCTTGTTGGAGATAGTCAATGCCTGGCACTTGTGTGGCGTGAATGTTACTTGCTATTTATCAGCTCAAGCTTGAATGTCATTCAGGTCTTGCTGCATGTGGGCATGGACTGCTTCATTATCTGAGGAGTTGTGAATGGAACTGAACATTGCACAATTAGTGAACGTCCCCATTTCCAACCTTATGATGGAGGGAAGGTCATTGATGAAGCAGCTGAAGATGGTTGGGTCCAGGACACTGCCCTGAGGAACTCCTGCAGTGATGTCCTGGGCTAAGATGATTGGCCTCCAATAACCACAACCATCTTCCTTTGTGCTAGATATGACTCCAGCCACTGGAGAGTTTGTCCCCCGATTCCCATTGACTTCAGTTTTACTAGGGCTCCTTAATGCCACATTCAGACAAAAGAGGTGAATTCCAGGGGTGAGGGGAGAGTGACTGCCCTCGACATCAAGCCAGCATTTGATCAGGTTTGGACCAAGGCTTTAATGAGGTCTGGAGCCGAGTGGCTGTGGTGGAACCCAAGCTGAGCATTGGTGAGCAGGTTATTGGTGAGTAAGTGCTGCTTCACAGCACTGAAGACAACACCTTCCCTCACTTTGCTGATGATTGAGTGTAGACTGATGGGGTGGTAATTGGCCAGATTAGATTTGTCCTGCTTATTGTGGTCAGGACAAAACTTGTCAGTTTTCCACATTGTCGGGTAGATGTCAGCTGCACTGGAACAGCTTAGCTAGAGGCACGGCTAGGTCTGGAGCACAAGTCTTCAGCACGACAGCCAGGACATTGCCGGGGCCCATAGCCTTTGCTGTATCCAGTGCACTCAGCCATTTCTTGATATCACGCAGAGTGAAGTGAAATGGCTGAAGGCTGGCTTCTGTGATGGTGGGGTCCTCAAGAGGAGGCCGAGACTGATCATCCACTCGGCACTTCTGGCTGAAGATGGTTGCAAACGCTTCAGCCTTGTCTTTTGCACTTGTGTTCTGACCTCTGTCATCATTTGAGGATGGGGATATTCATGGAGCCTCTTCCACCAGGCAGTTGTTTAATGGTCCACCACCATTCACTACTGGAAGTGGCAAGAGCTTTGATCTGATCCACTGGCTATGGGATTGCTTAGCTCCGTCTATAGTATGCTGCTTCCGTTGTTTAGCATGCATGTAGTCCTGTGTTGCAGCTTTCCTAGGTCGGCACCTTATTTTTAGGTACGCCTGGTACTGCTCCTGGCCTGCTCTTCCGCACTGCTGATTGAACTAAAGTTTACTTATTTTTCTAGCTTTATTTAGCCAATGGTCAACTGTTCAAAACATTGCTTAGTATCTAATTCTAATAAGCTTGCATTTGTACAGCATATCATGTCGAACCCGCTCAAGGTATTTGACACAGTACTTGAAGTAGCAAGGGCACAGTCTCGGCCTCCTCGAGGTCCCCACCATCACAGAAGCCAGTCTTCAGCCAATTCACTTTACTCCCTGGCTTGATGGTAATGGTAGAGTGAAGGAAGTGGCGGCCCATGAGGTTACAGATTGAAGTGGAATACAATGCTGCTGCCGCTGATGGGCCACAGCGCCTCACGGATGCCTGGTTTTGAGCTACTAGATCTGTTCTGAATCTATCCCATTTAGCACGGTGGTAGTGCCACATAACATGATGGAGCGTGTCCTCAGTGTGAAGATGGGACTTGGTCTCCACAAGGATTGTGTGGTGGTCACTGCTACCAATACGATCACGGACAGATACATCTGGCAGGTAGATTGGTGAGGATGATGTAAAGTAGGTTTTTCCCTCGTGTTGATTCTCTCACCACCTGCCGTGAGCCCAGTCTGGCAGCTATGTCCTTCAGGACTTAGCCAGCTCGGTCAGTGGTGGTGCTACCGAGCCACTCTTGATGCTGGACACTGAAGTCCCCCACCCAGAGTACATTCTGTGTCCTTGCTACCTCAAGTACTGTGTCAAATACCTTGAGCGGGTTCAACATGATATGCTGTACAAATGCAAGCTTATTAGAATTAGATACTCAGCAATGTTTTGAACAGTTGACCATTAGCTAAATAAAGCTAGAAAAATAAGTGAACTTTTAGTTACAGAAAATGCACAGCAGGTACAACAAGAGTGTAGACCATACAAAGGCAATGGCTTCTGACAAGGGGTCTACAGTCAAAACATCAATGCTCATGTACATTACCAATATTTAGAATATATCTGGCATTTACAGCTCTTTTGTTATATTGCCATGTATTAATATCGGCAACTTTTGATCAGGGTCCTTTGTGATCATGTGGTCTATTTATGTTACTGGAATGGGCTACAATCCTAGCAGTTTTTGATATTAAACCCAGAGTGTAGGTTAAGGGCTGGTAGGCTAACCCCTGCAAATTTGCGGCAAAATGTCCACCCACCACCTCATCATGACCCTGTCTCAGTTTCCTGGGTTGAGGGTAATATTAGCTATTCATGGCAGGCTCTAGGTATACCAGTGCCCCGGGGGGAGTATCCAGTGGCACTGTAATGGCATCACTGCTGCACCGCTCGAAGAGATGGGAGTCACATTAAAGCAGCCGAAGAGTCCTGAAAACAGGAACAACCGCCGGCCTCAGCCTTGGCCTTCAACAGCAAAACACTGGGGATGAAATGGTGGGAGAAGAGGTCACTACATGGCCCTTTCCTTTGCCCTCGTTAGTAGCCACCCCTTCCCTGCTTACAAACGTAAATGCTGGCGGGGAGGCAGAATCCAGGATCCCATCAGATCTTCCTGCCATCCACCCCAGTTCCTGTTGCCCCTCGGCCCTGCCAGGTAAAGCTGGCAATAATCTCAGGGATAGTGGTAGGGAGGCCATGGTAGGCCTCACCATTGGACTATTCCTACTCTTCTGTGCAATTTGGGGGTGGGAAATCCAGACCCAAGTGTTACTTTGATAAAATTGCTCATGACCATCATGAAAGGAGAACAAAATTAAATGAGTCAACGAGTACATCGTTGTTTTAGCCTCTGATTTTTTACCCAGAGCAACTGCTTAATTTGCAGCCATGTGATGTAGTGAAAGTACCTTTAGCAGCTGAGCCTGTTTCCATTCCCACTCTCGAATCTCCTGATAAAGGATTACAGCAACTTGCTGAGGGTTGCTTCGGCACTTGCTACAGATGCCCAGCTGAGTCAGCTCATCACAGACTGGGCAGTGCAGGGTGGTGAAATACTGGGAGATGGTTCCTTTACGACCATCCTGTTCATTGCGAGCTGTTGAAAATGCCTTTTGGACCTAAAAACACGTTTAAAAAAAAAAGTTTAAGAACTGAATCCATTACTTTTCACTTTGAGAGTCAGCTTCCAATGCAGAGATGGTTTATTTTAAAGCATTCAGGAAAAGCCAAGCGAGATGACAAGCAGACAACTCCAGGTGGCAAAGAGTGAGTTTACAATTTGTACAGCTGTTGGCAGCGGGATCATCAAAAGAAGCTGCAGTGTGGGATACACTGCTGACGCTGTGCTGTACATTGCACTGTTGCTGCCGAGTCGCTAACTATACCCTGCTCTGGAAGTCATCATCATAGGCAGTCCTGTGGAAAACAAGGAGGACTTGCTTCCACTCTTAAAATTAGTTCTTAGGTGGCTGAACAGTCCAATACGCGAACCACTAACTATACCCTGCTCTGGAAGTACCGAGTCACTAACTATACCCTGCTCTGGAAGTATGCAACATTCACACCCACCACAATGGATTAAGATTGTCATGTTAACAAGGACAGACTACTGGCACAATGCAGTTATACAGAGTCGCAGGGCTGTAACCCAGGCTCAGTACAAGCAAGGCAGGAGCAGATTCAACTGTCCTAACAAAGGCATCCAGCATAATGGGGGCAGAGTTCCACGAATCTGCCCTCATGAACTCAGAATCATAGAATGATACATATAGTGCATATATCTCTAAAAAGGTATATGAGCAATGCCATGAAGCAATAGCTAAAGCCAATAGGGTATTCAGGTGCATTATAAGACGAGGCATACTACTTTGTTCTTGTACAAAACCTTGGTCAGGCCTTACTTAAAATAGTGTCCATTTTTGGCTTCCTCATATGGTGGGTGATAGAGGCTTTGGAAAGGGTGCGGGGGAGGGCCACTAGACTAATTCCCAGTTTAAAGCATCTTAGTTACCAAGGGGCCAAGTTTCAGCCTGAGTTGCTACTGTTTTTTTGGAGCAACTGGTTTAGAATGGAGTATCTTAGAAATTTGAATTCTCAGCATTTAGTTTGCTCCAGTTCTAGTCTGTTAGAACAATTTCACTTTGGAACAGAATTTTTTTTCCAAAAGGGGGCTTGTCCGGCCACTTGCGCCTGTTTTCAAAGTTTAGGCAGTGAAAACTTACTCCAAACTATCTTAGAATGGAGTAAGTGAAGATTTTTGTACGTTCGAAAAAACTTTGTCTACACTTTAGAAAATCAGGCGTAGGTTACAAATTAGGTGTAGGGAATGGGGGAGGGGGGTTTAAAGGGAAGTTTACAAACATTAAACACTTTAGTTTTACAAATAAAGAGCCATCATCAATAATAAATGATAAATACATCAATAAATCAATCCAAAAAAAATAAAAAAAAACTTTAAAAAAATCAATAAATAAAACATTTTCTACTGACCGACTGCAGCACCGGGAGTCCTCCAACAGCGTGCTGGGACGGCCCTCCCAGTGTATCTCGGTCAGTGTCTATCTGTCTGTGTGTGTGTCTCTCAGTCTCTGACAGCGAGCGAGGGGAAAGAAAGAAAGAAAGAGGGAGGGAGGGGAAAGAAAGAGGGAGGGAGGGAGGGAGGGAGGGGAAAGAAAGAGGGAGGGAGGGAGGGGAAAGAAAGAGGGAGGGAGGGAGGGAGGGGAAAGAAAGAGGGAGGGAGGGAGGGAGGGGAAAGAAAGAGGGAGGGAGGGAGGGAGGGGAAAGAAAGAGGGAGGGAGGGAGGGAGGGGAAAGAAAGAGGGAGGGGAAAGAAAGAGGGAGGGGAAAGAAAGAGGGAGGGAGGGAGGGGAAAGAAAGAGGGAGGGAGGGAGGGGAAAGAAAGAGGGAGGGAGGGAGGGAGGGAGGGGAAAGAAAGAGGGAGGGAGGGAGGGAGGGGAAAGAAAGAGGGAGGGAGGGAGGGAGGGGAAAGAAAGAGGGAGGGAGGGAGGGAGGGGAAAGAAAGAGGGAGGGAGGGGAAAGAGAGAGGGAGGGAGGGGAAAGAGAGAGGGAGGGAGGGGAAAGAGAGAGGGAGGGAGGGGAAAGAGAGAGGGAGGGAGGGAAAGAGAGAGGGAGGGAGGGAAAGAGAGAGGGAGGGAGGGAAAGAGAGAGGGAGGGAGGGAAAGAGAGAGGGAGGGAGGGAAAGGAAAGAGAGAGGGAGGGAAGGAGAGGGGGAGGGGGGGGGGGGAGAAGGGAGAGAAGGAGGCTGAATGGCCGGGCCCAAGACGTCAGGCTGGATTTACAGGTAGGTGGCGTCGGGTCTCGGGAGGGGAGAGGGGGCTCGCGGAGGTCCCGGGGGGGGGGGGGGGGGAGTAAGAGAGTCACGGAGGTCCGGGGGGGAGCGGATGTCAGCCCCCCACCGGGGGGGGGGGGGGGGGGGGGGGGGGGGAAAGAGAGCGGGAGTCGGGTCGGGTAGGGTGGGAGGAGCCTTATGTACGCAGCCCCAGTGAGGCCATTCGGCCAGGGCTAGGGGCTGCGTGCTTCGGGCCCTTCCCACAGTTTTGGGCGCCTGGAGCTACTGCACATGCACGCCCACTGTCACGCGCATGTGCAGAGGTCCCGGCACGGTTTTCAGCGCAGGGACCTGGCTCCGCCCCCTACAGCTTATGCTGCGCCGCGCCCAGCTGCAGAGGACCTGCAGGGAGCCGGAGAATAGGTGAGTTTTTTTTGGCACACTTTCTGGCCCGAAAATTGGGCGTCCAGGTCCGGGCTGCGCGGTTTTAGGCGCGGCCCGAAACTTGGGCCCCAAGATAGGCTAAAAAGGTTGGGACTCTACACTTTAGAGCAGCATAGACTTAGGGGTGATCTGATTGAGGTTTATATGATGAATATATTTTATTATAGTTGACAGTTTGTTCCAATTAAATATATTGAGGACCAGGGGTCACACATTTAAGTTGTACAAGGCCAGATCTAGATTAGATGTCAGGAGGTGGCTCTTTTCCCAGAGAATAGTGGACCTCTGGAATAAGCTGTCATCTCAAACGGTGGATATGATGCATTGCATTCCTTCCAGAGAGCGCTGGGGAATTAAGGGCCAGAATTATCTCTTGAATTAGTTCGATCGCCAAGACAGGTCGGAGAGGAAATTCCCAGTAGCCTTCCAAATTGGCCTAGGTTTTTAAAATCTTTTATCGCCTCTCCCAGGAGATCACATGGTTTCGTTGGGGGGAGGGGGGGCATATCACATTTGTGTGACACAGTCTGGATGGACTAGAGGGTCTTTACCTGTCCGTCATTGTTTATACGCTCGTTCAGCACAGAAGGCCATTCGTCCCATAATGCATGTGCCAGCTCTTTGAAAGAGCTGTCCAATTAGTCCCACTCTTTCCTCAGAGCCATGTAAATTTTTTCCCTTCAAGTATTTATCCAATTCCCTTTTGATAGCATTCAATAGTTACTGGCAGCCCTCCAGCAGCTAGCCCGAGCACCCATTCCTCAGTGAGCCTGGAGTGTTTGTGAGCTATTTGATAGTGGGTGACTATCACAAGTGCACACTTTATAGCAGGGCTCAGTGGTTTACAATCAGGAGCTGGAATACTGACCAACTCCTTCCCCTCTCCCTAGCCCAGGGATGCAGAAGCCAATTCAACACCAAACTGCTTGCTCCCAGAGCTGAAATCAGGCCTTCCTGTTTGCATGTCTCAGTACCACTCTAAGTGGTGTACCTGCTGGACCATTGAGGGAGTACTGACCTTCGTTCTTTGAACAGAGGAAGTAGCAGTGAGATTATGCAATAAGTCAGTTCTTTTTAAAAAAAAACTTGTGTTAAGAATAGTGGGGAGTTCTCCCAACATTCCACTCTCGATCACTATCAGATAGATTAACCAATTACTTATCTAATTATGTCGCATGTAGGACTTTGCTGCGCTCAAATTGGCTACTTTGTTTGACTACATAACCAAGGTTTCTGACCAAGAGAGGGCATGAGCCATCGAGGAGAACCAAAAGCTGGTGAAAGTGGGCGCTAAAGGAGAAGCAGCAGACACTGCCACTACAGCAGCGGGGGAGGAGAGAGAACGGGGCTAACTAACTCCCAGTGTGCAGAACAGTTCCAACAATACAAAGTGGCACACTCCAGAACAGCCTTTTTTGAGCTGCTTTGTATTACTGTCCTTAGCTTCATTTCTATCTATCTTCCTAACAGTGTTACAAATCTAGTGTGTATATAGGGAAATCTCATTACATCTTACCCTGGGTAGCTCATGGTACCAGCTGAAAACGTCCACACCAATCAGAGAGAAAACCCTGTTGAGGGGTGGCAGGATCTGTTTGGTGATATAGTAGGTGGTATTCAGTCTCAAGCTGGGATCCTGCAGCACCTCAATCGGTCGTCTGACAAGCTGAATGAGAGGCACCCCTGGCACTCCATACACAATGACATAAGGGACCCTCTCACCTACCCGAGGCTCAGATCGCCGATCGTACGACAGCATCCTCCTGTTAGGAACAAGATATCTATTAGCAATTTGTGGAGTTAAAACTTGTAGCAACACGAGCACCTGGCAAAGCTACCATTATTTCAATAACTCACTCACACATTTCCTCTACCTAGAGACACTGATCGGAATTTACTGGAGACTGCATTGTTGGGATCTAAAGGCCCTGTTATATTAATGCACGAAAGTTAAGTGGCATCAATAGAGATCTAATTTAAAATGATCCAGTGCAAATGGCTTCAATGCTGCTTCATTGGACACTACATCAACCAACAGATGGTTTCATGTGAAAGCATCGTTCAGCCATAAGCTTAAAAAAAATGATAAAATAAATGAACATGCGCATATTTTACTGGATTGTTACTGAGCAAAACGTACATTTCTCCAGCATTCACAATATACAAAGACAACTCAGAACTTTATAGGCAGTGGACCTAGAGCTTGACGAAGCCTTTGAAAGCAGGAAGGGAGGTGGCAAGGCACAGATGAGGGAGGGAGTTGCAGAGGTGGGAAGAAAGGGCAAAAGGAGCAGTTGCTGGGGCATGAGAAATAGGATAGCGTTGGAGACCCAGAGGTTGCATGCACGGATACAGAGTGGAAGAGATCGTTAAACAGAGTGGCGTTAAACAGAGTGGCGTTAAACAGAGTGGCGTTAAACAGAGTGGCGTTAAACAGAGTGGCGTTAAACAGAGTGGCGTTAAACAGAGTGGCGTTAAACAGAGTGGCGTTAAACAGAGTGGCGTTAAACAGAGTGGCGTTAAACAGAGTGGCGTTAAACAGAGTGGCGTTAAACAGAGTGGCGTTAAACAGAGTGGCGTTAAACAGAGTGGCGTTAAACAGAGTGGCGTTAAACAGAGTGGCGTTAAACAGAGTGGCGTTAAACAGAGTGGCGTTAAACAGAGTGGCGTTAAACAGAGTGGCGTTAAACAGAGTGGCGTTAAACAGAGTGGCGTTAAACAGAGTGGCGTTAAACAGAGTGGCGTTAAACAGAGTGGCGTTAAACAGAGTGGCGTTAAACAGAGTGGCGTTAAACAGAGTGGCGTTAAACAGAGTGGCGTTAAACAGAGTGGCGTTAAACAGAGTGGCGTTAAACAGAGTGGCGTTAAACAGAGTGGCGTTAAACAGAGTGGCGTTAAACAGAGTGGCGTTAAACAGAGTGGCGTTAAACAGAGTGGCGTTAAACAGAGTGGCGTTAAACAGAGTGGCGTTAAACAGAGTGGAGTATTCGGGAATTTGGAAAGAGTGGGAATTCGGAGAAGAGGGGAAGATTAATTTAGAAGTTAAAAATTGGTAAGTGATATTTCAGAGGCAGTGGACCTACGTGGGAGCAGCAGCGGGAGCTGAGGCGGAGGCTTAAAAGGCAAGACTCAACAGTCAATATTTGAAAGGGACGTCGGCACAAGGGAAGTAAGCTGGTTGGTGAGTTTTTTTTTCTCTGTTAAGTTAGCACTTAATTTTTAAATAAAGGTTAATTAAACCAGCTGATTGCGGAGTAGTTGCTGGGTGTTGCTAAGGTTGAGTTTATTTTTGCGAGTCTAACTAGAGGGATGGTAGGACAGCTCAGTCCAGTTGCATGTGGGAAGTCCTGGATGCTTTGCGCGCCGGGTGACCACGTGTGCAGGAGGTGTCGCCAGCTGCACCAACTCGAGCTCTGCATTTTGGAGCTCGAGCGGTGGCTGGAGTCACTGCGGTGCATCCGTGAAACTGAGAACTACGTGGATAGCACGTTTCTAGAGGTGGTCACCCCGCAGCTTAAGAGTGTGCAGGCAGAGAAGGAGTGGGTGACCGCCAGACAGAAGAGGAGTACTAGGCAGGTAGTGCAGGAGTCCAGAGTCCTTGTCGCTCTCCAACCGGTTTTCTCTTCTGAGTACCGGTGGAGACGATGGTGCCTCTGGGGAGTGCAGCCAGAGCCAAGACCATGGCACCACAGGTGGCTCAGCTGCACAGGGGAGAGGAAGAAGAATGGAAGAGCTATAGTGGTAGGGGATTCAATAGTCAGGGGAGCAGACAGGCGTTTCTGTGGCCACAGACATGACTCCAGGATGGTATGTTGTCTCCCTGGTGCCCGGGTCAAGGATGTCACCGAGGCGCTGCAGGGCATTCTGGGGGGGGAGAGGGTGAACAGCCAGAGGTCGTGGTCCATATCGGGACCAATGACATAGATAGGAAGAGGGATGAGGTCCTGCAGGAAGAGCTTAGAAAGCTAGGAGAGAGATTAAAAAGCAGGACCTCAGGTAGTAATATACGGATTACTCCCGGTGCCACGAGCTAGTGAGTACAGAAATAGGAGGATAAGAGCAGATGACTACGTGGCTGGAGAGATGGTGCAGGTGAGAGGGCTTTAGATTCTGGAGGCATTGGGACTGCTTATAGAAGAGGTGGGACCCTATACAAGCCGGATGGGTTGCACCTCAACAGAGCCGGGACCAACATTCTCGCAGGAGGGCGGTTTGCTAGTGCTGTTGGGGAGGGTTTAAATGAGCTTGGTAGGGAAATGGGAACCCGAGAATAGATTCAGTAGGGAGGGGAGTAAAGCTGGAATTAGAAAGCAAAAATGTAGAAAGTGAGTTTGAGGGACAGAGTAAACAAGCAGGAAAAAGGATAAAAAAAAACAAATTTAAAAGCTATGTCTAAATGCACGTAGCATTCATAACAAAATAGAGGAGTTGACAGCACAAATAGATACCAATTGGTATGACCTGATAGCCATTACAGAGACATGGTTGCAAGGTGACCAGGTTGGGGAATTAAATATTTAGGGGTATTTGACAATTCGGAAGGACAGACAGAAAGGAAAAGGAGGTGGGGTAGCACTGTTAATAAAGGATGGGATCAGTGCGTTAGTGAGAAACTTTATTGGCTCAGAGGATCAAGATGTTTGGATGGAGATAAGGAATTAATAAAGGGGAAAAAGGCCTCCTAACAGTACATAAGAACATAAGAATTAGGAACAGGAGTAGGCCATCTAACCCCTCGAGCCTGCTCCGCCACTCAAGATCATGGCTGATCTGGCCGTGGACTCAGCTCCACTTACCCGCCCGCTCCCCATAACCCTTAATTCCCTTATTGGTTAAAAAATCTATCTATCTGTGATTTGAATACATTCAATGAGCTAGCCTCAACTGCTTCCCTGGGCAAAGAATTCCACAAATTCACAACCCTCTGGGAGAAGAAATTCCTTCTCAACTCGGTTTTAAATGGTCTCCCCCGTATTTTGAGGTTGTGCCCCCTAGTTCTAGTCTCCCCGACCAGTGGAAACAACCTCTCTGCCTCTATCTTGTCTATCTCTTTCATGATTTTAAATGTTTCTATAAGATCACCCCTCATCCTTCTGAACTCCAACGAGTAAAGACCCAGTGTCTACTCAATCTATCATCATAAGGTAACTCCCTCATCTCCGGAATCAGCCTAGTGAATCGTCTCTGTACCCGCTCCAAAGCTAGTATATCCTTCCTTAAGTAAGGTGATCAAAACTGCACGCAGTACTCCAGGTGCGGTCTCACCAATACCCTGTACAGTTGCAAGCAGGACCTCCCTGCTTTTGTACTCCATCCCTCTCGCAATGAAGGTCAACATTCCATTCGCCTTCCTGATTACCTGCTGCACCTGCAAACTAACTTTTTGGGATTCATGCACAAGGACCCCCAGGTCCCTCTGCACCGCAGCATGTTGTAATTTCTCCCCATTCAAATAATATTCCCTTTTACTGTTTCCCCCCCCCCCCCCCCCCCAAGTTGGATGACCTCACATTTTCCGACATTGTATTCCATCTGCCAAACCTTAGCCCATTCGCTTAACCTATCTAAATCTCTTTGCAGCCTCTCTGTGTCCTCTACACAACCTGCTTTCCCACTAATCTTTGTGTCATCTGCAAATTTTGTTACACTACACTGTCCCCTCTTCCAGGTCATCTATGTATATTGTAAACAGCTGTGGTCCCAGCACCGATCCCTGTGGCACACCACTAACCACCGATTTCCAACCCGAAAAGGACCCATTTATCCCGACTCTCTGCTTTCTGTTAGCCAGCCAATTCTCTATCCATGCTAATACATTTCCTCTGATTCCGCGTACCTTTATCTTCTGCAGTAACCTTTTGTGTGGCACATTATCGAATACCTTTTGGAAATCCAAATACACCACATCCATCGGTACACCTCTAACCACCATGCTCGTTATATCCTCAAAGAATTCCAGTAAATTAGATGAACATGATTTCCCCTTCATGAATCCATGTTGCGTCTGCTTGATTGCACTAATCCTATCTAGATGACCCGCTATTTCTTCCTTAATGATAGCTTCAAGCATTTTCCCCACTACAGATGTTAAACAAAAGTTACCTGCCTTTTGTCTGCCACCCCCCTTTTTTTTTTTTAAAAGCCAGCAGAGAACAACTAAAAAAATGATTGAGGGGGAAGATATGAAAGTAAACTAGTATAAAATATAAAAATAGATAGTAAGAGTTTCTACAGGTACATAATCAAGGGGCTATAAGGTAGGGAGGGAACTTAATGCAATCGCTATCACTAATGAAGTAATACTAGGTAAAATACTGAGACTAAAGGCAGACAAGTCCCCTGGACCTGATGCCTTAAGAGAAGTGGCTGCAGAGATAGTGGATGCATTGGTTGTAATCTACCAAAATTCCCTGGATTCTGGGGCAGTCCTAGCAGATTGGAAAACCGTAAATGTAAAGCCCCTACTTAAAAAAGGAGGCAGACAAAAAGCAGGAGACTATAGACCGGTTAGCCTAACATCTATCATTAGGAAAATGCTGGAGTCCATTATTAAGGAAGCAGTAGCAGGTCATTTGGAAAAGCATGATTCAATCAAACAGAGTCAGCATGGTTTTATGAAAGGGAAATCATGTTCAACAAATTTGCTGGAGTTTTGAGAGGATGTAATGAGCAAGGTGGATGAGGGGGAACCAGTGGATGTGGTGTATTTGGATTTCCAAAAGGCATTTGATAAGGTGCCACATGGAAAATAGTGCAGAGTAGGCCATTCGGCCCTTCGAGCCTGCATCGCCATTCAGTAAGATCATGGCTGATCATTCCCTCAGTACTCCTTTCCTGCTTTCTCTCCATACCCCTTGATCCCCTTAGCTGTAAGGGCCATATCTAACTCACTCCTGAATATGTCCAATAAACTGGCATCAACAACTCTGCGGCAGGGAATTCCACAGGTTAACAACTCTGAGTCCTAAATGACCTTCCCCTTATCCTAAGACTATGTCCCCTGATTCTGGACTTCCCCAACATCGGGAACATTCTTCCCGCATCTAACCTGTCAGAATCTTATATGAGATCACCTCTCATCCTTCTAAACTCCAGTGAATAAAGGCCCAGTTGATACAGTCTCTCCTCATATGACAGCCCAGCCATCCTTGGAATCAGTCTGGTGAACCTTCGCTGCACTCCCTCAATAGCAAGAACGTCCTTCCTCAGATTAGGAGACCAAAACTGAACACAATATTCCAGGTGAGGTCTCACCAAGGCCTTGTACAACTGCAGTAAGACCTCCATGCTCCTATACTCAAATCCCCTAGCTATGAAGGCCAACATACCATTTGCCTTCTTCACCGCCTGCTGTACCTGCATGCCCACTTTCAGTGACTGATGAACCATGACACCCAGGTCTCGTTGCATCTCCCCTTTTCCTAAACTGCCGCCATCCAGATGATATTCTGCCTTCGTGTTTTTGCCCCCAAAATGGATCATGCATTTGCCCACTCACCTAACCTGTGCAAGTCATCCTGCAGCCTCTTAACGTCCTCCTCACAGCTCACACCGCCACCCAGTTTAGTGTCATCTGCAAACTTGGAGATATTGCACTCAATTCCTTCATCTAAATTGTTAATGTATATTGTAAAGAGCTGAGGTCCCAGCCCTGAGCCCTGTGGCACTCCACTAGTCACTGCCTGCCATTCTGAAAAAGACCCACTGATCCCGACTCTCTGCTTCCTGTCTGCCAACCAGTTCTCTATCCGCATCTGTACATTACCCCCAATACCATGCGCTTTGATTTTGCACACCAATCTCTTGTGCGGAACCTTGTCAAAAGCCTTTTGAAAGTCCAAATACACCACATCCACTGGTTCTCCCTTGTCAACTCTGCTAGTTACATCCTCAAAAAATTCCAGAAGATTCGTCAAGCATGATTTCCCTTTCATAAATCCATGCTGACTTGGTCCAATCCTGTCACTGCTTTCCAAATGCGCTGCTATTTCATCCTTAATGATTGATTCCAACACTTTCCCCACTACTGACGTCAGGCTAACCGGTCTATAATTACCCGTTTTCTCTCTCCCTCCTTTTTTAAAAAGTGGTGTTACATTAGCTACCCTCCAGTCCATAGGAACTGATCCAGAGTCGATAGACTGTTGGAAAATGATCACCAATGCATCCACTATTTCTAGGGTCACTTCCTTAAGTACTCTGGGATGTAGACTATCAGGCCCTGGGGAGTGTTATGTAGCCAAGTTTGCTGATGATACAAAAATGGGTGGGAAAGCAAATTGTGAGGAGGACACAATATCTGCAAAGGGATAAAGACAGACTAAATCTAAAATTTGGCAGATGGAGTATAATGTGAGGTTATCCACTTTGGCAGAAATAATAGAAAAGCAAATTATAATTTAAATGGAGAAAAATTGCAAAGTGTTGCAGTACAGAGACACCTGGGGGTCCTTGTGCATGAAACACAAAACGTTAGCATGCAGGTACAAGTAATCAGGAAGGCAAATGGAATGTTGGCCTTTATTGCAAGGGGGATAGAGTATAAAAGCAGGGAGGTCCTGCTACACTGTACAGGGTATTGGTGAGGCCACACCTGGAATACTGCATGCAATTTTGGTCTCCGTATTTAAGGAAGGATATACTTGCATTGGAAGTTGTTCAGAGAAGGTTCACTAGGTTGATTCCGGAGATGAGAGGGTTGACTTATGAAGATAGGTTGAGTAGGTTGGGCCTATACACTGTGGAGTTAAGAATGAAGAGGTGATCTAATTGAAACTGATAAGATAATGAGGGGGCTCAACAAGGTGGATGCAGAGGATATTGCCACTCATAGGGGAACCTCAAAATAGGGGACACAGTCTTAGAATAAGGAACCGCCCATTTAAAACTGAGATGAGGAGAAATTTCTTCTCAGAGGGCTGTAAATCTATGGAATTCTATGCCCCAGAGAGCTGTGGATGCTGGGTCATTGAATATATTTAAGGCGGAGATAGACAGATTTTTGAGCGATAAGGGAGTAAAGGGTTATGGGGAGCAGGCAGGAAAGTGGAGCTGAGTCCATGATCAGATCAGCCATGATCTTATTGAATGGCGGAGCAGGCGATAGGGGCCAAAAACACCTACTCCAGTTCCTATTGCGATCAGGAGCAGTGAAACCCTTCAGTTTTGTGGATCTTGCCAGTCTGCTGTCAGCTGAACCACCTCCTTGTCTGGCCCACTAAATATGTTGAGCCATTTTACTGTCAGTCTTCTTAGGTTGATACAGTGCATTAACATATACAAATGACCAGTCAATTTCCAGGCCCACCAAATCAGATTGAAAAAATGGCAGGAATCATTTTAAGGTACACTTTTTTTATATTGCTTCTTTTTTCCACTCTCTCTTGAAAGCCCAGTGGAATAGTGACCTGGGTCTCCATTTTCCAAATGGAAAAAACAGGACAGTAGTACAAATGACAACCTAAACATGGTATCTGCTAGTCATCTGGAGATTGCTCTTCTGTAAAAGGGTAAAAGGGATGCGAGCTGGAGAGCGCGATTTGAAACGCGCAGTGCATTAAAAAAAGCTGCATTTCAAAGTACAAAAACAGTACAATTGTGTAGCATATAAAGGAGCAAATTCCCCTTCCCCCACTGACTTGCTGCCCCTTCGAAGTTTCAGTAAAAAGACACAATGCGTACTTGCACATTAGAATAAGACCTCGCATTACAGGCGGAGCTACAGTCTGGATTTACAACAGCCTGAGTTGGTCTTTTCGATTTTGTGTTGAATGTTGATGACTGGAGTTGATGTCTTCATGTTCTAACTCCATTTTATGATACGTAAGCCAAGATATTACAGCAGTTATTCTTCATCAAGAGCAGTGAAAAAGGGACATTTTACAGCTCATTGCTATGAAACCTGACTGATTCATACCATCAAGTTCTGGCTACTACACACTTCTCAAGGCCAAAGAGAGCATGTGCAGAATTGCAGGTGGAACAGCATAGAAACATAGAAAATAGGTGGAGTAGGCCATTCGGCCCTTCGAGCCTGCACCACCATTCAATATGATCATGGCTGATCATTCACCTCAGTACCCCTTTCCTACTTTCTCTCCATACCCCTTGATTCCTTGATCCCTTTAGCCGTAAGGGCCATATCTAACTCTCTCTTGAATATATCCAATGAACTGGCATCAACAACTCTCTGCAGTCGGGAATTCCATAGGTTAACAACTCAGTGAAGAAATTTCTCCTCATCTCAGTCCTAAATGGCTTACCCCTTATCCTTACTTAGACTGTGTCCCCTAGTTCTGGACTTCCCCAACATCGGGAACATTCTTCCTGTATCTAACCTGTTTAGTCCGGTCAGAATTTTATATGTTTCTATGAGATCCCCTCTCATCCTTCTAAACTCCAGTGAATACAGGCCCAGTCAATCCAGTCTCTTCCCATATGTCAGTCCAGCCATCCCGGGAATCAGTCTGGTGAACCTTCGCTGCACTCCCTCAATAGCAATAGCATCATCTCCAGGTGCCAGTAAATGTGGCTGCCTGTGCTTAGCTGTTGATACCATTGTTGGAGCACCGTCTTTGGAACCTGTCTTGTGTCTCAGCTCTCTCAGACGCAGCAGCACCATCTTTAACTTCGGATGCTGCTGACAAATGCAGGGCTACTGTTAGGGTAATGTGGTTCCACACAAGCCTCATTAAACACGCTGCCTTTTTCTTCAGTAAATGCTTGGAAAGACTCATTGCACATGTTTTATCAATAACTGTTTTCTAATAAACAGTGTCAGCTGTGGCTCAGCCAGTAGCACACTCGCCTCTGAGTCAGAAGGTTATGGGTTCAAGTCCCACTCCAGGAGGTGCCGTCTTTTGGATGAGACGTTAAACCAAAGCCCCAGCTGCCCCCTTAGGTCGACGTAAAAGATCCCATGGCCCTGTTTTGAAGAAGAGCATGGCCCCCGGTGTTCTGGCCAATATTTATCCCTCAATCAACATCACAAACAGTTTATCTGGTCATTATCACACTGCTGTTTGTGGGAATTGCTGTGTGCAAATTGGCTGCCACATTTCTCACATTACAACAGTGACTACACTCCAAAAGTACTTAATTGGCTGTAAAGCGCTTTGAGACGTCCGGTGGCCGTGAAAGGCACTATATAAATGTAAGTTCTTTAACTAGACTCGCAAAATATAAAACAAGAGTCGGGGATGAGAAAAGCTCATCCCTGTGGTACATTAGCTTCCCCATCATGGTATCCACTTTAATTATAATTGACAAATCCCAATATTTTTGCCTTCATTACCTTACCTGGTATAAAGTGTTTCAAATTATTAGCACTTCTAGTAGTTGCACTAAATGTACGTTTCACCCATGTACATTCATGGCCTCTGGTCCTGACTGCTATGTGTACTATGCAGTAATATTCTAGTTTTACTGCATCTATATCCTTTAATATTTTCTATACATTCCAGTCTTCCCTTAGTCACCTTCTCTATAGACAGTAGCGCTCAAACTTCTCAAATCTTGCCTCACACCTAATTACCCTCACATTTGCGGTTAGTCTTACTGTTTTTTCCCCCTGTAACATACCATTAATTGCTGATCAAAACTAAACACAAATAGTCAGCACTGATGGTCATTTAGAGGGCGGGGGGTGTCAACAAATGTTGTTTCCATGTTCTAAAAGGGTAGCAGAGGCAAGCCCAACAACTGCACACCCATTAAGACCAACCTCAGTAATTGGAAACTAATACAATCATCTGTCAGAAGCAAAATGGAAAGGTACATGCATGAAAATAACCCAATCAATGTCAGCCAACAATTTTAGAAGGGATAATTGTTGCCTTATCAACCTCAGCCTTTCTTTGCCAGATCTAGCTGTGTTTATCACTCATTACTCGTACTTACTTTAAAAAAAGAGCCAATTTAGAACCTGCATTTACATTGGCTCTTATTTGAGTGGCGTTAAATTGAGCAAGAGGTGACGTTCCAAGTTGATGTGTCATCATCATAGGCAGTCCCTCGAAATCGAGGAAGACGAGTTTCCACTCTAAGTGAGTTCTTGGGTGAATGAACAGTCCAATACAGGAATTACAGTCTCTGTCACAGGTGGGACAGACAGTCGATGAAGGAAAGGGTGGGTGAGACTGGTTTGCTGCACGCTCCTTCCGCTTGGTTTTTGCATTCTCTCGGTAACGAGACTCGAGGTGCTCAGCACCCTCCCGGATGCTCTTCCTCCACTTAGGGCAGTCTTTGGCCAGAGATTCCCAGGTGTCAGTGGGGATGTTGCATTTTATCGAGGAGGCTTTGAGGGTGTCTTTGAAACATTTCTTCTGCCCACCTAGGACTCGCTTGCTGTGTATCACACCAGTTGACGAATGGGGCAAGCCATACAACATAGTGCACCTCAACTTTCAAAAGTAATTTGCTGAAGTACTGCATAACAAAACCAAGGTCAGTAGGTATCAAGGGCAAGACATGGATGTGGCTCAGTAACTGGCTAAAAGGAAGTAAAGAATAGTTGTAAGGGAATCTAGGTCACGAGCAGGGAGACCTTGTTGAATATGGTGCTGCATATAGTTGTGGTTTGCACAATATTAAAGGGACCATCCATAGAGACACTGGAGGGAAAAGCAACAAGGCTAATCCCTGGTGTCAGAGGGATAGGTTATGAGTAACAACTTGATATGGCAGGGCACTTCAGGCTCAAAAGGGACCTCAAATATACAAGATACATGACAAAGGTAACCTGAAGGATAACTTTTAGATACGAGCTGGACAAGAGGACACAAGTTCAGCATCACGAGGGGCACACTTAGGACCGCTGCCAGTCGGATTGTTTTAAAATTGAGGGTGATCAATGGAAAGGTTGTCAGTGGGTGAGGCTATGAACCTGGCCTCAGAAACTAGACTGTAAATTAGCATTATCCTCTTATGAATACCTCTATAAATGTTAATTTAACATTTCAATTATTCTATCTGCATTCAATGATGGTATAATTACACTGATAAAAGAAAGTTTTCATTTGCTCCTGTGCTTGTACTTAAATATCCTTCTGATTTTATTACTGGTCTAATTAAACTTTTAATTAAAATTTTTATTCAAATAAGATTTACAAAACCTCCAGAGAATGAGACACAGCTGTGAAATGTAATTTACCACAGTACATCAGTTCACACTGTAGTAGCTTTGTGCTAACTGGGAGGCAGTTTCTTCAGACTGCCATAGGCTTAAGTTGGCCTAAATACCACATTCACACAGTTGTGATTCAAAACACTCAACCGAACCAACAGCAATCAGTCTCTTCTAAAATCAATGGACTTTCTAGGATTTGGCTCCATCAACACGACCTACCTGGTCAGTTCTAGAGCAGGGACACATGCCCCTGGGCGGTACGAATCACTCCCCCGGTACTCTTTGGCAAAAGTCAGATCCTGCATGCTGGCCTTCCCTTCTAGTACCTTTGTGCACTGTCTCTGAACGTATTGCTTGATCTGGCTGATATCTCTCGTTTCAAACAACAGCTTTATTGAGCGCTCTAGAATCTGAGGAAAGGTTGAAAAAAGTGAAACAGCAGCAGACACTACTGTGATACACAAAGCTGGTGAAGTACTGCATTTAGTTCAAAACTAACTGCATAAACATATTTTTTAATGACATTCTGAAAATGCAAAACACCCAAGTCAATTGATGGATGGCAACTCTGGATCAATTTACAGCTTACAAAAAGCAAATGAACATCCTTCAGGTACAGAGTTTCTCTGAATCCAAGTTAAAGAGACTTCAGACAAAGAATAGAAGATGCTTCGTTCAGCCATAGGTATTACATCTGCAGAGACCCAGGTCAGCTGAGAACTATGCATCTCACCTGCTACACAGCAGTGCACCGTCACCATTAAAATCCATCAATATCTGTTGGATGTTTAAAAGATTGTGGGGCAGCAGGCATTCATTTTTGGACTTGCCAATAAGTCAGGTAGTATTAAGCCTATGCATCAATACAGCCAAGAGAATTTTTAATTAGAGAGTCAACTGAGCTGGGTAGAACTCCCACCTCAGTCAAAAGATTACAGGTTCAAGCTCCATTCCAAGACTTAAGTACATAATCGAGGTTGACACTGAGTGTCAGTCCTGCAATGTCAGAGGTGCGGTCTTCAGGTAAGACACTAAACTGAGGCCCCATTTGACCGTTCGGATGGTCATAAAAGATGCCAAAGGACCACTCAGAGTAGCAGGGAGTTCTCCTAGTGTCTGGCCAACAGTCATTAGTCAACAAACACCCGAAATACATTAACTGGTCATTTATCTCATTTGCTGTTTGTAGTAACATGGCTGGGTGAAAATTGGCCGACATGTTTGACTACAAAACACTCCTGTTACATGCAGGGAGTGCCCTTTCTCTGATTTGCCTGGGTTCAGATGCTCGGGACAAGAGCCCAATCTGAAAAATATGCACTACATGAAAGTTTCTCTCCTGCTGTGATATGTGGGAGTATTCCAATCAGATTCGCAAGTTATGTTTCAACTTGTGTGTTGATGCAAAGCAGAAACTTTAGTACCATACTCAAGTAAAACCAGTTTAAGATAAAACCAAAATCATTATTTTAGTATTAAAAGCACATAGATTTAGCATTTGAGACCAAAATAAAGTGGTTAAACTTGAAAATGATTTCCATTCATTGGTGCATGGGGTGGGGGACCGTCTGGTGACTGAAGGGAGTAATATAATAAGATAAATAAAATACTTTACTTCATACCTTGGAGACAGCAGGACAGGAGTCTCGCCGCACAGTTTCAATTCCCTTGGCATCAAAAACAGGATCCTTCTGGTCTAAACTCTCATACATATAACCAACGTACCTCTTCTTCGATTGCAAGACACATGGTAAGTAAACCTATTAGAGCAAAAGAAGAAAAAAATAATTCCCATGTTTAGAGTGTGTGTCTTCCGGTTATGCAAAACAGTATCACTAACAAATTGAAATGTGATTAATTTACGACTCTTCAAAATGCACATCTACATTTTCTCTAATCTTACTGAGCATGGTTTTCATGAAAAATGTTGGCGATGAAGCGCCCTGCATAATTTTCATCACATTGGGATTACGTGAAAATATGATAATGAGCAAAATAATGTTTAGCCAAACACCATTGCAGGAATAGCGCATCCCTTTTAATCCAGGATAAATGGTTAAATTATTAACAATCACAAAAAAGCAGTTTAATTATCGTGATATGTGGTTTGAGAACTTTGAAAGTGTAACCTTAAATGAGAACCTCCCACCATTTCTAATTTTAGTTCTGTCTTCCAGGCAGCCTCTCAAAACAGCCATAATAGACCCACCAGAACAAGAAGTAGGAGTTGTAAAGTGTTTCAGTACCATGAAATTTATTGGTATTAGCTAGCCTGCAATATTTTAAAGTGTGTTTTTTTAAAATGATGATCAAAACAACAAACAGGCAACTTGCTCAACAAGATCTTTGCAGAACTACTTGCCCAGTAGGAAACGTGGAGTTATGCAGGTAGATTTGTACTCTACTTTCCCTCCATTATTGAAAGGAAGCACCTTACCTTCTCAAATTTCAGTTTCACAGGCTTTGGGTTTGTGGCAGTCACAGCATCAGCAATCTCTTGTCCAATCTTAAAGGCTTGTTCCTTGGTGGCTCCTTTCAATAGCACAAACATGCTGTAAAACAACAAAACCAACTCAGAAAATCACAACAAACACTATGTTTTTGTTTTAATTTCAGATCTGCCACATTTACAGCTTGCTCCGTTTTCCTCAGAGCTCTTGTGGGCCGCTCCAATACCAACTCATTCTCCACTAATGATATATTTTGCTGTCTTTATGTCTACGTACTTATTACTGGTCTTTTATAACATTTAACAAGTCTTCTGTTAAGCAGTTTGCAGGTTATTCAACTCATTTATTTCCTGTGATTGGCATATCTGTCAACTCGTCATTTTTCTCTCTTGTTTTTAGAAATAAAACAACTTCCTATATTTTTTAAAATTCATTCCCAGGATGTGTATTTTGCTGGAACTGCAGGCATTTATTGCCCATCCCTAGTTGCCCTGAAAGTGTTTGATACAATTGAGTGGCTATCTAGGCCCTTCAAAGGACAGTTCAGAAAATAGCCACATTGGTGTGAGACTGGAGTCACTTTCGGCCAGACTGGGTAAGGATGGCAGGTTTCCTTCCCTAAAAGGACATTACTGAACCAGTTAGGTTTTTATGATAATCTGAAGCTTAATGGTCGGTTTTACTGATAGTAGTTTTTTATTTCCAGATTTTCAAAAAATAAAAAAAAATGAATTCAAATTCTTAAACTGCCATGTTTATCTTTGTATTATAACAACAGAAAATGCTGGAAATCTCAGCGGGTCAGGCAGCATCTGTGGAGAGAGAGTTAAAGTTTCAGGTCAATGACTCTTCATCAGAACTCCACAGAGTCTGACGAAGGGTCATCGACCTGAAACATAGAAAATAGGTGCAGGAGCAGGCCATTCGGCCCTTCGAGCCTGCATCACCATTCAATAAGATCATGGCTGATCATTCCCTCAGTACCCCTTTCCTGCTTTCTCTCCATACCCCTTGATCCCTTTAGCCGCAAGGGCCATATCTAACTCCCTCTTGAATATATAAATGAACTGGCATCAACAACTCTCTGCGGTAGGGAATTCCACAGGTTAACAACTCTCTGAGTGAAGACGTTTCTCCTCATCTCAGTCCTAAATGGCCTACCCCTTATCCTAAGACTGTGTCCCCTGGTTCTGGAGTTCGGAGAGGCAGGAGTGCGTCGGAGGCATGCCTATAAAAGGCCCAACGTGGCGGGAGTTCGGACAGGCGGGAGTGCGTCGGAGGCAGGCCTATAAAAGGCCCAACGTAGCGGGAGTTCGGACAGGCGGGAGTGCGTCGGAGGCAGGCCTATAAAAGGCCCAATGCGACGGCAGTTCGGGGAGTTCGGACAGGCGGGAGTGCGTTGGAGGCAGGCCTATAAAAGGCCCAACGCGACGGCAGTTCGGGGAGGTGGAGTGCGTCAGAGCCCTACCGGTGCAGCTGTAGCAGGGAGGCAAAAAAGTAGAAAGAAATCGAAAGATGACGTCACAGCCAAGGGAGTAAATGATTGGCGAGCAATTTTTCTTTTTCTTTTCTTTATCAATAAGTAACCTTTTAACATTGCTGTTGCCCAATTAGGTTAAGTCATGGCAGGACAGCGCGGACATTTGTTATGCTCCTCCTGTACTATGTGGGAACTCAGGGACGCTTCCGATGTCCCTGACGACTACGTGTAAACAAAGTGTATCCGCCTGCAGATCCTGACGTACTGCATTGCGCCACTGGAGCTGCGGGTGGATTCACTCGGGAGCATCCATGATGCTGAGAATGACGTGAATAGCACGTTTAGCGAGTTGGTCTTACCGCAGGTAAAGGGTGCACAGCCAGATAGTGAATGGAAGACCAACAGGAAGAGCAGTGCAAAGAAGATAGTGCAGGGGTCCCCTATGGTCATTCCCCTGCAAAACAGATACACCGCTTTGAGTACTGCTGAGGGGGATGACTCATCAGGGGAGAGCAGCAGCAGACAAGTTCATGGCACCATGGCTGGCTCTGCTGCACAGGAGGGCAGGAAAAAGAGTAGGAGAGCGATAGTGATAGGGGATTCGATTGTAAGGGGAATAGATAGGCGTTTCTGCGGCTGCAACCAAGACTCCAGGATGGTACGCTGCCTCCCTGGTGCAAGGGTCAAGGATGTCTCTGAGCGGGTGCAGGACATTCTGAAAAGGGAGGGTGACCAGCCAGTTGTCGTGATGCATATAGGTAGCAATGATATAGGTAAAAAACAGGATGAGGTCCTTCGAGACGAATTTAGGGAGCTAGGAGTTAAATTAAAAAATAGGACCTCAAAAGTAGTAATCTCAGGATTGCTACCAGTGCCACGTGCTAGTCAGAATAGGAATCGCAGGATAGCTCAGATGAATATGTGGCTTGAGGAGTGGTGCAAAAGGGAGGGATTCAAATTCCTGGGGCATTGGAACCGGTTCTGGGGGAGGTGGGACCAGTACAAGCTGGACGGTCTTCACCTGGGCAGGACCGGAACCAATGTCCTAGGGGGAGTGTTTGCTCGTGCTGTTGGGGAGGAGTTAAACTAATATGGCAGGGCAATGGGAACTGATGCAGGGAGATAGAGGGAAATAAAATGGAGTCAGAAGCAAAAGATAGAAAGGAGAATAGTAAAAGTGGAGGGCAGAGAAACCAAAGGCAAAAAACAAAAAGGGCCACATTACAGCAAAATTCTAAAGGAGCAAAGTGTGTTTAAAAAGACAAGCCTGAAGGCTCTGTGCCTCAATGCGAGGAGTATTCGCAAGAAGGTGGATGAATTAACTGCGCAGATAGCAGTTAACGGATACGATGTGATTGGCATCACGGAGACATGACTCCAGGGGGACCAAGGCTGGGAACTCAACATACAAGGGTATTCAGCATTTAGGAAGGATAGACAGAAAGGAAAAGGAGGCGGGGTGGCGTTGCTGGTTAAAGATGAAATCAATGCAATGCAATAAGGAAGGACATTAGCCTGGATGACGTGGAATCGGTATGGGTGGAGCTATTGAATGCCAAGGGGCAGAAAACGCTAGTAGGAGTTGTGTACAGGCCATCAAATAGTAGTGGAGAGGTTGGGGACAGCGTCAAAGAAGAAATAAGGGATGTGTGCAATAAAGATACAGCAGTAATCATGGGCGACTTTAATCTACATATTGATTGGACTATCCTAACTGGTAGCAATGCGGTGGAGGAGGATTTCCTGGAGTGTATTAGGGATGGTTTTCTAGACCAATATGTCGAGGAGAGAGCTTGCCATCCTAGACTGGGTGATGTGTAATGAGAAGGTACTAATTAGCAATCTTGTTGTGCGACGCCCCTTGGGGAAGAGTGACCATAATATGGTAGAATTCCTTATTAAGATGGAGAGTGACAAAGTTAATTCGGAAACTAGGGTCCTGAACTTAAGGAAAGGTAACTTCGACGGTATGAGGCGTGAATTGGCTAGAATAGACTGGCAAAGGATACTTAAAGGGTTGACGATGGATAAGCAATGGCAAACATTTAAAGATCACACGGATGAACTTCAGCAATTGTACATCCCTGTCTGGAATAAAAATAAAACGGGGAAGGTGGCTCAACCATGGCTAACAAGGGAAATTAAGGATAGTGTGAAAGCCAAGGAAGAGGCATATAAATTGGCTAAAAAAAAGCAACAGACTTGAGGACTGGAGAAATTTAGAATTCAACAGAGGAGGACTAAGGGTTTAATTAAGAGGGGAAAAGAGAGTACGAGAGGAAGCTTGCAGGGAACATAAACACTGACTGCAAAAGCTTCTATAAATACGTGAAGAGAAAAAGATTAGTGAAGACAAACGCAGGTCCCTTGCAGTCGGATTCAGGTGAACTTATAATGAGGAACAAAGATATGGCAGACCAATTGAACCAATACTTCGGTTCTGTCTTCAGGCAGGAAATTATGTTTGGGAAATTGATGGGATTGAAGGCCGATAAATCCCCAGGGCCTGATAGTCTGCATTCCAGAGTACTTAAGGAAGTGGCTCTAGAAATAGTGGATGCATTGATGATCATTTTCCAACAGTCTATCAACTCTGGATCAGTTCCTATGGACTGGAGGGTAGCTAATGTAACACCACTTTTAAAAAAAAGGAGGGAGAGAAAACGGGTAATTCTAGACCGGTTCGCCTGACATCAGTGGTGAGGAAAAGGTTGGAATCAATCATTAAGGATGAAATAGCAGCACATTTGGAAAGCAGTGACAGGATCGGACCAAGTCAGCATGGATTTATAAAAGGGAAATCATGCTTGACAAATCATCAGGAATTTTTTGAGGATGTAACTAGAAGAGTGGACAAGGGAGAATCAGTGGATGTGGTGTATTCGGAACCAGTGGGTGTGGTGTATTTGGATTTTCAAAAGCCTTTTGACCACGTCCTGCACAAGAGATTAGTGTGCAAAATCAAAGCGCACGGATAGAGAACTGTTTGGCGGAGAGGAAGCAGAGGATCGGGATAAACGGGTCCTTTTCAG
This sequence comes from Pristiophorus japonicus, assembly GCF_044704955.1. Taxonomy (NCBI): domain Eukaryota; kingdom Metazoa; phylum Chordata; class Chondrichthyes; family Pristiophoridae; genus Pristiophorus; species Pristiophorus japonicus. The sequence continues at coordinate 215,811,531 of NC_091983.1, read as the reverse complement.
AATGGCAGGCAGTGACTAGTGGAGTGCCGCAGGGCTCAGTACTGGGACCCCAGCTCTTTACAATATATATTAATGATTTAGATGAAGGAATTGAGTATAATATCTCCAAGTTTGCGGATAACACTAAACTTGGTGGCGGTGTGAGCTGTGAGGGGGACGCTAAGAGGCTGCAGGGTGACTTGGACAGTTTAGGTGAGTGGACAAATGCATGGGAGATGCAGAATAATGTGGATAAAAGTGAGGTTATCCATTTTGGGGGCAAAAACACAAAGGCAGAATATTATCTGAATGGCGGCAGATTCGGAAAAGGTGAGGTGCAACGAGACCTGGGTGTCATGGGTTCATCAGTCACTGAAAGTGGGCATGCAGGTACAGCAGGCGGTAAAGAAGGCAAATGGTATGTTGGCCTTCATAGCTAGGGGATTTGAGTATAGGAGCAGGGAGGTCTTACTGCAGTTATACAGGGCCTTAGTGAGGCCTCACCTGGAATATTGTATTGAGTTTTGGTCTTCTAATCTGAGGAAGGACATTCTTGCTATTGAGGGAGTGCAGCGAAAGTTCACCAGACTGATTCCAGGGATGGCTGGACTGTCATATGAGGAGAGACTGGATCAACTAGGCCTTTATTCATTGGAGTTTAGAAGGATGAGAGGGCATCTCAGAAACGTATAAGATTCTGACAGGACTGGACAGGTTAGATGCAGGAAGAACGTTCCCAGATGTTGGGGAAGTCCAGAACCAGGGGACATAAGTCTTAGGATAAGGGGTAGTCCATTTAGGACTGAGATGAGGAGAAACTTCTTCACTCAGAGTTGTTAACCTGTGGAATTCTCTGCCGCAGAGAGTTGTTGATGCCAGCTCATTGGATATATTTAAGAGTGAGTTAGATATGGCCCTTACGGCTAAGGGGATCAAGGGGTATGGAGAAAAAGCAGGAAAGGGGTACTGAAGGAATGATCAGTCATGAACTTATTGAATGGCGGTGCAGGCTCGAAGGGCCGAATGCCCTACTCCTGCACCTACTTTCTATGTTTCTATGTTTCCCAAACATCGGGACCATTCTTCCCGCATCTAACCTGTCCAGTCCCGTCAGAATCTTATATGTTTCTATGAGATCTCCTCTTATCCTCCTAAACTCCAGTGAATACAGGCCCAGTTGATCCAGTCTCTCCTCATAGGTCAGTCCAGCCATCCCTGGAATCAGTCTGGTGAAGCTTCGTTGCACTCCCTCAATAGCAAGAATGTCCTTCTTCAGATTAGACCAAAACTGCACGCAATATTCCAAGTGAGGTCTCCCCAAGGTCCTGTACAACTGCAGTAAGACCCCCCTGCTCCTATACTCAAATCCGCTAGCTATGAAGGCCAACATACCATTTGCCTTCTTCACCGCCAGCTGTACGTTCATGCCAACCTTCAATGACTGATGAACCATGACACCCAGGTCTCGTTGCACCTCCCCTTTTCCTAATCTGCCACCATTCAGATAATATTCTGCCTTCGTGTTTTTGCTCCCAAAATATATAACCTCACATTTATCCATATTATACTGCATCTGCCATGCATTTGCCCACTCACCTTACCTGTCCAAGTCACTCTGCAACCTCTTAGCATCCTCCTCACAGCTCACACCGCCACCCAGTTTAGTGTCATCTGCAAACTTGGGAGATATTACTTCATCTAAATCATTAATGTATATTGGAAAGAACTGGGATCCCAACACTGAGTGGCACTCCACTAGTCACTGCGTGCCATTCTGAAAAGGACCAGTTTATCCCGACTCTCTGCTTCCTGTCTGCCAACCAGTTCTCTATCCACGTCAGTACATTACCCCCAATACCATGTGCTTTGATTTTGCACACCAATCTCTTGTGTGGAATCTTGTCAAAAGCCTTTTGAAAGTTCAAATACACCACATCCACTGATTCTCCCTTGTCCACTTTGCTAGTTACATCCTCAAAAAATTCCTGAAGATTCGTCAAGCATGATTTCCCTTTCATAAATCCATGCTGACTTGGACCAATCCTGTCACTGCTTTCCAAATGTGCTGCTATTTCATCCTTAGAGTGATTCAAACCTTTTCCCCAATACTGATGTCAGGCTAACCGGTCTATAATTACCCGTTTTCTCTCTCCCTCCTTTCTTAAAAAGTGGTGTTACATTAGCTACCCTCCAGTCCATAGGAACTGATCCAGAGTCTATTGACTGTTGGAAAATGATCACCAATGCATCCACTATTTCTAGGGCCACTTCCTTAAGTACTCTGGGATGCAGACTATCAGGCCCCGGGGATTTATCGGTCTTCAATCCCATCAGTTTCCCTAACATAATTTCCCACCTAATAAGGATATCCTTCAGTTCCTCCTTCTCAATCGACCCTCAGTCCCCTAGTACATCCGGAAGGTTATTTGTGTCTTCCTTCATGAAGACAGAACCAAAGTATTTGTTCAATTGGTCTGTCATATCTTTGTTCCCCATTATAAATTCACCTGAATTAGACTGCAAGGAACCTATGTATGTCTTCACTAATCTTTTTCTCTTCACATATCTATAGAAGCTTTTGCAGTCAGTTTTTATGTTCCCGACAAGCTTCCTCTCGTACTCTATTTTCCCCCTCTTCATTAAACCCTTAGTCCTCCTCTGTTGAATTCTAAATTTCTCCCAGTCCTCAGATTTGCTGCTTTCACTGGCCAATTTATATGCCTCTTCCTTGGATTTAACACTATCCTTAATTTCCCTTGTTAGCCACAGTTGAGCCACCTTCCCAGTTTCACTTTTACTCCAGACAGGGATGTAGAATTGTTGAAGTTTATCCATGTGATCTTTAAATGTTTGCCATTGCCTATCCACCGTCAACCCTTTAAGTATTATTTGCCAGTCCATTCTAGCCAATTCACGCCTCATATCATCGAAGTTACCTTTCCTTAAGTTCAGGGCCCTAGTTTCTGAATTAACTGTGTCACTCTCCATCTTAATAAAGAATTCTACCATATTATGGTCACTCTTCCCCAAGGGGCCTCGCACAAGAAGATTGCTAATTAGTCCCTTCTCATTACACATCACCCAGTCTAGGATGGCCAGCTCTCTCGTTGGTTCCTCGACATATTGGTCTAGAAAACCATCCCTAATACATTCCAGGAAATCCTCCTCCACCGCATTGCTACCAGTTTGGTTAACCCAGTCAATATGTAGATTAAAGTCGCCCATGATAACTGCTGTACCTTTATTGCACACATCACTTATTTCTTGTTTGATGCTGTCCCCAAACACATGACTACTGTTTGTTGGTCTGTACACAACTCCCACTAGTGTTTTCTGCCCTTTGGTATTCCGTAGCTCCACCCATACCGATTCCACATCATCCAAGCTAATGTCCTTCCTTACTGTTGCGCTAATGTCCCTTACTATTGCATTAATTTCCTCTTTAACCAGCAACGCTACCCTGCCTCCTTTTCCTTTCTATCTATCCTTCCTAAATGTTGAGTTCCCATCCTTGGTCCCCCTGGAGCCATGTCTCCGTGATGCCAATTACATCATATCCGTTAACTGCTATCTGCGCATTTAATTCGCCCACCTTCTTGCGAATACTCCTCGCATTGAGGCACAGAGCCTTCAGGCTTGTCTTTCTAACACACTTTGCCCCTTTAGAATTTTGCTGTAATGTGGCCCTTTTTATTTTTTGTCTTGGGTTTCTCTGCCCTTCACTTTTACTATTCTCCTTTCTATCTTTTGCCTCCATTTTATTTCCCTCTGTCTCCCTGTGGAGGTTCCCATCTCCCTGCCATATTAGTTTAACTCCTCCCCAACAGCACTAGCAAACACTCTCCCGAGGTGATTGGTTCCGGTCCTGCCCAGGTGCAGACTGTCCGGTATGTACTGGTCCTACCTCCCCCAGAACCGGTTTCAATGTCCCAGGAATTTGAATCCCTCCCTTCTGCACCACTCCTCAAGCCACGTATTCATTTGAGCTATCCTGCGATTCCTATTCTGACTAGCACGTGGCACTGGTAGCAATCCTGAGATTACTACTTTTGAGGTCCTACTTTTTAAATTTAGCTCCTTGCTCCCTAAATTCGTCTCGTAGGACCTCATCCCATTTTTTTACCGATATCATTGGTACCTATATGCACCACGACAACTGGCTGGTCACCCTCCCTTTTCAGAATGTCCTGCACCCGCTCAGACATCCTTGACCCTTGCACCAGGGAGGCAACATACCATCCTGGAGTCTTGGTTGTGGCCGCAGAAATGCCTATGTATTCCCCTAACAATCAAATCCCCTATCACTATAGCTGTCCCACTCTTTTTCCTGCCCTCCTGTGCAGCAGAGCCACCCACGGTGCCATGAACTTGGCGGCTGCTGCTGCTCTCCCCTGATGAGTCATCCCCCTGATCAGTACCCAAAGCAGTGTATCTATTTTGCAGGGAACCCCTGCACTACCTTCTTTCCATTAACTCTTTCTCTCCAGATGCTGCCTGACCACCTGAGATTTCCAGCGTTTTCTGTTTTTACTTCAGATTCCAGCATCCGCAGTATTTTACTTTTGTTTTAATGTTTATCTTTGTCTTCAGTTCTGAAGGGTTACACATCCAACATGTCAATAACCTGCCTTTTCATATTAGATACCGACTGACCTGTGGTGTATTTCCAGAATTTTCTGCATGTGTTTTACAAGAATGCATAAATATGTTGAACGCCACATATTTTCAAAGCCACACCTACGTACTTTTAAATTTTGGGTGATAACTTCTGTCTTGGTATCCAAAAGAATCTCCTCTCAGATATTAAGACAAGGTGGTCCAGGATCAACATTTTCTTTGCCATAACACTGATTATGCTTTCTAGTTTTCTTTCCTTTTCAAATATTGCTTCCAAGCTTGGTCTTATAGGAAGCTCAAATCTGAATGAGGCCCATCAAAACCCAGGTTCCCTATTTGAGCAGTCACTTGCTGCAAGCTCGAGATCAGACTCCCACGTGCAAATCAGTTCTGATGAAAGGTTAACATTTTAGGTTTAACCTTTATTTCAGATGCTGATCAGCAATCATTTCCAGGTCAGATTGCCAGTATTTGTGGTTTGCTTTTGACCATTGCTAACTACAGAGAAATCTTGTATTTGTTACATTAGCTGTTAAATACTTATTTAACATTGTAGTCAATTAGAGTTTGATCAACAGTTGATACCTATCAGTGTCTCCATACACAACACGCGCTCCCCACTTCTTCGTCTCATTGACCAACTTTATTGCACGCTCAAGGGTCTCTCTGGCTTTGAGAACAATGCTGTCCCCAATCTTAAAAAAAAACAAAAGTTACTTTCTCTGTACAAATATGACAATTTCTCATCCCAATTTTACACACTATGAACCTTTACAAGATGCAGAAAGAGATTTTTCATGACATTATTCTTTCGTGCATTACAATAAAAGGTGGAAACCATTAGGGGGACCTAAACGTTTCATACTACATAGGAAATTAAGTTTAGACTATTCTACATGTATGGATTAACATACTTATTTATCTCAAAGTAAATTGAGATTCCTATCTTTGACCTTTTGAAAATGGTGGGCGAAAGGAGACCCACCAATTTTAAACTGATGGCATTTGCCATTGATGTTCCAATTAGAGGAAACAGTCTTTCTGGTTCCACTCATCAAAATCTAAAAAAACCCTCTTCATTATTCCCCTGCTACTCCCATTAAATTTCCTCGGCTTTCTCTGCTCCTGTAGAAATAGTTCCTATATCTCAAGTTTCCCTTCCCTTGCATTGGCCTCGAGAATCTACACTCCACTCACCATGGAGTTACTGTCCTTTCTATAATGGAATGCAGAAAATTGCACAGTACTTTAATATAGCCTAACTATTCCATTGCAGACTTTTCAATACTGCTTTGCTCTAGCACTGGGTTATGGTTTATAAAACCCAAAATATTGTCCGATCTTTTTATGGCTTCTAAATACTTGTATTTTCCTGAAATTAAGTAATTGCAATGCTAGGCCTCTGTTCAGCCACATTCTTTCAGCACCGTTTCCTGCAGTGTCTGCACCCATTCCTGGTTTTCCTCCCAAAATGTTTTACCTCACACCTCTCCACATTAAATTGCCACCTATCTGCCCACTCCACCAACATCTGTCCTCTTTAATTATTGCTGCATTATTTCAGCAATAATTTATACAATAAACAATTATACATTATTTCTATATAATTGCATAGAATGTTACAGCACTGAAACAGGTCATTCAGCCCAAATAAAGCTTGTAAAGATACTCTGCATACACGTGCAATTATGCATGTGAAATGGATTTGATTTTTTAAAAGGCAGCCTGCACTTGGCTAAACTGGAGGCTTTTTCTTTATTTAAAATTTGAAAAGCATCATCTTCTGAAAGTATATTTTATGTATCATTAATGTACCTCAACACATGGCATTCTTCCAGAAAAGTTAGCAGCAGTGTAACCATAAGTGAAGTTGGCAATGAGCTTTAGACCCATCTGTCGAGCATGAAGCAGTTTTGTGAGGGCTTTGTCCTTCTTGTGGGCTTTCATGGTCTGTTTCACCATTATCCTGGTCTTCAGTATCTCCTCTAGCATGCTTGGTAACGTACCTTTTCGTACAGATGGCTACAATAGTAATATCAAGACATATTAGAACAAGATGCTAAAAAAAGGTTGAATCCAAATATATGGATCCAGAAAATCATTTAAACTGCTTGTTTCACACCACTATACCAGATGTGTAGGTCAGCCTATTTTGTGATTTTATTTTCATTTGAGTTAGCCCCGAGACAAGCGAACATGTTACATAGAATATACAGCACAGAAACAGGCTGTTCAGCCCAGTGTTTATGCTCCACACAAGCCTCCTCCAGCCCCTCTTCATCTGACCCTATTGATATATCCTTCTATTCCTTTCTCACTCATGTACTTATCTAGCTTCCCCTTGAATGCATCTATGCTATTCCCCTCAACGACTCATGTGGTAGCGAGTTCCACATTCTAACCACTCCGTGGAAAGAAGTTTCTCCTGAACTCCTTATTGCATTTATCAATGATCCCTAGTTTTGGTTCCCCTCCCCCCTCCCCCCACCCCCCACCCCCTCCATAAGTGAAAGCATCCACTCTACGTCTATCCTATCAAATCCTTTCATAATTTTTAAAGACCTAGACCAGGTCATCCCTCAGTCTACTCAGGGAAAAGAGCCCAGCTTATTCAGTCTTTACCAGGCTAATGAAAGCAATTCCCATTGGCCACAAAGATGCCATGGTTTTACAGCCCATCCTTGGCAGTGGTCCAATGCAGGCTCATGCCCAAGATATCTCACACATTATTTATGTCAGTGATCCTTGGGAAAATATGCAATAGAGGTCAACCTATTTTTTCATAGATATTTGGGGAAGAGGAAAAATGTACTCTTCACGTGCACCTCCTGATGTCCAGCCTCGGACAGCATTTCAGAGGTTCAGGAGCAGCGAAATATGCAAATTAAGTTACTCTTTTTAAAATGAAATTTAGGATTAGCAATATCTGAGCATGAGAGATTTGCATTTTTGCTCAAGCTGGGCAGCAACTGAGCTTTTCTGAACAAAGCTGGTCCCCCTGCTTAATGTGAACCAGGCAGGCAATTTGGGTTCAGTTCACTACAAACATTAACTACATCATCAGCAGCATCTTGTTTTAGAATCAATGTTCCTCAATAATAGAGAAGTTTTCAAATTTTCTTTGAATGATTTAAAAATATGCCTCTACTAGTTTTACCTTCAATACCATGCATAATAGAGTTGACTTTAATTCATACCTTTACAAAGGCCACCCCATTTGGTGATATAGTGATGTCATTCCAGAGCCGGTGAAGTAATTCTGGAGGCACTCTCTGTGAAGTGCAGCCAAACTTAAACTCTTCTTCTCTGATAAAAGATTTAAAAAAAAAAGGACAACGTTTTGTTTTTTGTCCTGGTAAATATTACAATATGGAACTTTTCCCCCTCTCCATCTCATGTTGCCAGTACACCGCCACACTTTCTCCAGCAGAGGGATCTGATGGTCAGGGGCAAGGAAGGTGAAGACGGCGAGGTAATCGAATCCTCACAACTGTCTTTCTCTCTCCTCCTCATTCCAAGACAAGTCGGTCAAATCTGAAGCAGCGATCAGCATCGAAACACAGCAGGATGCTGGTCAATGGGACCAGGCTGGACATCATCCAAGTTATTTTCCTTCTGGGTGTGAGCACCGACATTGGGTGGGGTGGGCAGAGGTAAAGGCCACTTGAGAGACTACCTCCAGATTCACACTAAGTGTAAACATATTTCAGGTAGGAAACTCAACCCTCCCTCGCCAAAAGAAAACTTTAAAGACAACGGCGCAGATTTTTGCGGTGGGTACGATGGTGCACTCAGGAGTACACCACCATACCGCCTTAGAAATCCACCACAAGTTCGGGTTGACAGGCCATGTGAACTGCCACCGAAAACCTAATTGCTGGCGCGGAGTTGGGCTATTGGCTCACCAACTCACCCAGCAATTAGTACGGAAATTTTAGGCCTAGTGGAACCAGGCACATGGCCTGTTTAAATGTCACTGTATTTTTTGAACCAGTTCAATCCAATCTCCATTAAGATCGGTTACACTGGACACCTTAACTTGCATTATAATTAGAAAGGAAAAATGTCTTACTTTCCCAGGTAGTCAATATTGCCCAGGCATGTAGAGTAGCAATAGTTGTAAGCTATGATGATAGAAGGGTACAGGGACTGGAAATCCAGAACCAGAACTGAGTTGCTGTAGAAGCGAGATTCAGGCTCCATCACAAGAGGAATGCACTGAGGGGCTCTCATGTGGGATCGCTGCTGCACACTGGGAGTTATAGCGATATAGTTCATTGGTTTGGCAACACGCAACATCATCGACTCCACACGATACTGCAAAAACAGGAATGCATTACAAACAGTGTTGGTCAACTATAACAAAACTTTTTAGGTTTATGTACATACTTTTTCTTTCTGTCCTGAAAAAGAGTTAACTCACGAGAGCTGGCATCTTTTATGACAACCTAGACCATGAGTGCTGGCAGGTGATTCAACCACAGGGAGAGAGGTGTGTGTCTGATCACGGGCATGCTCAATTGTGTCTTCATATAATGTCTACATATATGCCCTTTCTACTAGGGGCTACTGGATAGCTTTCAGGAAACCGAGCTGATTTTATCCCGATCTCAGACTGACAGCCACATCCCCAACATCACGAGGGCTAAGATCAATTTTAACATAGCTCAAACTCACGCTCACGACAGATGATCTCGTACTAGATCAGGAAGCATGTTTATACACCACGCCATTAGTGGAATCCTTGGTTTGTACGACATATGTTCTTGGTGAGTTCTGTACTGAGAGTTGGGAGGGGAACTTCAAAGCTTGAAAATGGACACTCTTCCAGGGCAGATCATCATCATAAGCGGTCCCAAGTATTGAGGATGACTTGCTTTCACGCCAAAAAAGGGATGAATTTACGGTGTTTCAATGAAGGACCTAATATTCCAGGTCCCGAACTACATCCTGAAGGGTGGAAGATGCCTGTGCGTGGGTTTTAAAAAAAAACGTGTGGTGGCCATTGCACACCAGCCACCACATGGGCTTGACAGAACTAGATATTGGTGCAGAGCAAGGAAGGACAGATATGGCAGTTACAGCAGAATAAAGCTCTCTTCCTCCCAACCCAACAATGTGCCTCAGTCTGATCAACTTAAGAATGCCCCCTACTGGACCAATGTGACACTATTTCTCACTTCGTGCTGAAATATAAACTATTTTTACGGTGGGCTCACATCCACTAAAAAATAGTTTGAGATTTTAAAATTAATTTCACATATGACCCTTAAAGCCAATGGACAGAGGAGGGTTTTAACCTATCAGTCTGGAATCATAGGTGCAAGGCTAATGGGTCACCAGTCTTCCGTTGTAATTTCTATTTGTCTGTTGTCACAGAGGGGATATTAGGCAAGTAACCATGGACAATGAAAACAAATCCAATGTTCTCTAAAACTCCATGACAGTCAGATAGATGATCATTTTCACATAGCTGTACTGGTACACAGGATCCACATTGCTGGAATTGTAATGGACACTTTCATTATTTGATCAGTATTTGGAGTAAGATGCTAATATTTTATAAATCAGTTCTAAAGTAAATTTCATTTACCCCAGCCCTCACACTAAGTCATCTGAAGTTTTTCAGCTAAATTATGTCTTATTATAACAGGCACTTGCAGTACTTAATGTGTTGGGTAAGAGTCTATCATCCAATCAGAGATAGGATAATTAGCATACATTTCTTTAAACTTTTCCTGTAAAAAAAATCAATTATATTCTCTAATTTTTCATGAGGTTTTTAATTATTTTTCCAATTAACCTGAGTGCCCATGCAAATGAGGCTTAATTAACATACCTCTGGTCACAGTTAAAATCACAATTTCAAACTGCAATTCCATCTTTTAAGTTTTTTGTAAAAATATATAAAATTTACAGCCTTACTAATGCTGTGCCCATCTACTCCGACAGCTCGCTGCTGCACAGAAAGCAAAAGTAAACTACATTTTACTATGTGGTTCACAAAAATATTTTCATTGTTTCATTAAATATGCTATGATTTGCTCTAGCTCAATAGGAGGCCTTGAACTAAATGAAAGATCAACGTTCATTATTCTCCAGTGGCTTTTGCACTGGGGGGGGGGGGGGGAGTGTAAATCATCATCATCATATCATCATAGGCAATCCCTCGGAGTCGAGGATGGCTTGCTTCCACTCAAAGTGAGTTCTCCGGTGACTGAGTCGTCCAATGCGGGACCAAGTCTGCGTCACAGGTGGGGCAGTCAGTGGTTGAAGGAAAGGGTGGTTGGGGAGCCTCGATTGATGCATGCTTCTTCCGCTGTCCACGCTTGGTTTCTGCTTGGTTCTCGGCGATGGGACTCGAGGTACTCAGCGCCCTCCCGGATGCTCTTCCTCCATTTTGGGCGGTCGTGGGCCAGGGCTTCCCAGGAGTCGGTGGGGATGTTGCACTTGGTCAAGGAGTCTTTGAGGGTGTCCTTGAAGCGTTTCTTCTGCCCACCCGGGGCTCGCCTGCCGTGTTGAAGCTCAGTGTAGAATGCTTGCTTTGGGAGTCTCATGTCGGGCATGCGGATGATGTGGCCTGCCCAACGGAGCTGATCAAACACTGTCAATGCTGGGGATGCTGGACTGAGCGAGAACACCGACGTTGGTGCACCTGTCCTGTCAATGGGTTTGCAGGATCTTGCAGAGGCAGCGCTGGTGGTACTTCTCCAGCGTTTTGAGGTGTCTGCTGTATATAGTCCATGTAGGAGGGTGAGCAATATAGGAGGGTGGGTATCACTACTGCCCTGTAGACCATGAGCTTGGTGCCGGATTTGAGGTCCTGGTCTTCAAATACACTTTTCCTCAGGTGACCGAAGGCTGCGCTGGCGCACTTAAGGCAGTGTTGGACCAAGTCGTCAGTGTCTGCTCTTGCTGACAGTAGGCTCCCGAGCTATGAAAAATGGTCCACATTGTCCAAGGCCTCGTCGTGGATTTTGATAACCTGGGGACAGTGCTGTGTCGGGGTCAGGTTGGTAGAGGACCTTTGTCTTACGGATGTTTAGCGTAAGGCCTATGCTCTTGTACGCCTCGGAGAAGGTGTCGACGATGGCTTGGAGTTCGGCCTCCGAGCATGCGCAGACGCAAGCGTCGTTTGTGTACTGTGGTTTCATGACAGAGGATGGGACGACCTTGGATCTGGCCTGGAGGCGGCGGAGGTTCAACAGATTCCCATCTGTTCTATAATTTAGCTCCACTCCAGCGGGGAGTTTGCCAAGGGCGACATGTAGCATTTGCAGCAAGGAAGATCGAAAAGAGCGTTGGTGCAAAGACACAACCTCGCTTGATCCCGGTCCGGACGTGGATTGGTGGATTGGGTCTGTGGTGGATTCATTGGTCAAGATGTGGGGGCGAAGACAGACAAGTGAGGAAAATCAAATTTATACTTGACAACTCTGGATGGTCTTTTCCATATTCGTTCCATTTCTTCTGTTTGGGAAATCAGTGACTCTTGGTCAATTTAAAATGATCAGAATAAGGAGAGGGGTTGGACAAATTTATTTTTTTTGTTTACAGAGGGCTGCTGGAGCATGGGAGGCTTTGACACATGGAAAGATTGAGGCAGAGACCATTATATCTTTTAAGGGAAAATTGGATACATATTTAAAGCAGCAAAATAGGACAGCGGAATTTGAATTGCTCAAAAGAGCCGCACAGATATGATGGGCCGAATAACTGCCTTCTCTGCTGGAAGCATCAAATGTCCCATGGTGGGTCTCACTGGAACACTTGCAAAAGTTGCTTCTGAAACTTGCAAGAGCTATTCTGAACATATCCCACAACAATAAACTTCAATGATGTTATCGTAGGTTAAGAGAGTCCAATCTATGCAAGTATTTCTCACTTAAGGAGCAAAAGCCATGTGTTTTGAAAAGATTATGCTGTAACGTATTAGTTAAACAAAGCTAAAAAGGTCCTCAGAAGCATTACATTCTGGATGATGTGCGCTGTAACTGTACCAATGATTCCCAAAATCCATCACTGAAATGAAGTAGAATTTTATAAATTATGCCCATTACTACTGCCAAAACAAATGTATACGTTATAATTATGGTTGATTAGCATTTTAGTATAAAATTTTAGTGATCCTGGCTGATTAAGGATATGTGAAAGAGAAGATGATGAAATTACTGTTTTCAAACAGACACAAAAGCAGATGGTTTATGCAACATACTAAAAAACAGTTTGCTACACAGATGTCCATTAAATTTCTATTTAAACTTTGGATAACGGCACTGCATGAAAAACTGGCTTAGATAAGAGACCCAAGGTGCTGACTTGTTGAAACTATTGAATCATCAAAGGGCTCTAGTTCCTGTCCAAGTGTAATCTCGAATTCCTACATTACAGCTGTAATATGGTTCTGAAGGTTGCACTAAATTTATTGAGTAAGTGATTCACAGTTAGACATCTACTAGTATAGGATTAAACTTCAGCCATCTCTACAATGCCACTGGTTTAAATCCACTGAATCTGGTTTTACTATGGGCAAAAATGTGCAATTGAAGATCCGTTAACGTGAGAAAAGTCCAAATCTGGTAATCACACATCAGAGAGGAAATTATGATTACTTTAAATGTCTTTCTTTCAGAACACAAGTGATTGGTCTGAAATAGTTATCTGTTGTGGAAAGAGCTGTGGAGAGGTGTGTGTGGGGGGGGGGGGGGGGGGGGGGGGGAAGAAGAAGGGGTAAAGAGAGCACAAACGGAAGTCAGAAGGAGAATGAACGAAGATAATTTTAGGTACTACCTGTATAACCATCATTCATTTTACATTAATTTCTACCCTTCCTCTTCCCCTAAAGCTACCCACTCCTGCAAGGATACAGTTCCACAGGCCCAGTCATTCTGCAGGACCTCATTTAAGTGCCAATTCTCCATGTGTGCCCAGGCTTTGTGATGACAGGTTTTCAATGAGTAAACATCGTAGTCTATCCATAACCCAATGCTTACACACATTACTTTTCCAGGAGGGTCACTGAATGGCAACTGGGTCAGGGAACCTGCATAATTTTTCTCTTCCTGGTCCAAAGCTACATGAAGGACAATTACAGCAACGTTACTGCTACCCTCGCTGAGATTAGCCAACTCGGCAGCGATGATGAATCAAACCTAGAACCACCGAGTAGGTATGATTCAGTTACACCCTGAATTCAGCATCAGCCATTGCATAGGCTAGACCTCTAGCCATCATTCTTGAAATCAAGACACATTTCAAATTCTCCGGGTTTGTCACCTAATCATCAAAAGCAAGGGAATAGATTATAGAATTATTTATATCCCTAGTGCATTCCCTACCGCTTATAGCAGGTGTGTTGGTGCTAACATGGTTTGCTCACTATAGGAGGTGGATGGTAAAACCTCAGTTGTTGTACAGGGCACTTTTGGTCTGGCGGATTGATCAACAGACTAAAATGTAACAAGCCAAGGTAATCTCACCTTAATGCCGGTCGAGGAGCTGATCGAGCAGCTGCTGAAAAATCAGTTTGCCTGAAATATCCAGATCTTTTCAATCAGAAATTGTAATTGACATCGATGGGAATGGCAAGTGGCTACCGATAGGTGGCCAGTATAAACGGTTGCAATAACCATGGGTGGTATTGGGGAGTGGAAGTGGAGGTGGTGGTGGGAAGGACTGCACTTCCTAATAAGTAGACAGCTTAGCTCAGTTGGGAACACTTTTGTGCCCCCCCACAAAGTCAAAAGGTTGTGGGTTCAAGCCTCACTCTAGGAGGCATAATCTACATCAACATTTCAGTACTCTGGTGTGCTGCACTGCTAGAAGAGACATTGAATTTGTTCAGGTCCTGTGGAGCTAACTGAAGAACAGAGAGTTTGTCAGGTCTCCTGACCAACAATCTTGTCTCAAGTAAAACCACCAAAACTAGTTTAACTAACCATTCATCTCACTTGTGTTTGTGGGATTTGGTGCATGAAATTGGGTAGGTTTGCTCTCTGGCCGGCCTTTCATCTTCCACACTCCATAAACAAGCTAATCCAAAATTCATTTTGACCGTAGCCTAACTCGCAACACGTCTTGTTCACCAATCACCCCTGTGCTCGCTGACCCTCATTGGCTCCTAGTCCACCAACACCTTGATTTTAAAATTCTCATCCCTGTGTTGAAATGCTTCCATGGACTCATCCTTCCCCATCTCTGTAACCTCCCCCAGCCCTAAAACCCTCCCTCAATTCTGGCCTCCTGTGCATCTCTCACTTTCTCTCTCTTCTTCCCCCCCCACCCCCCCAATCCCCTCACTAATTGTAGCAGTGTCTTCAGTCGTCTAGGCCCCAAGCTCTAGAATTCCCTCCCTGAACCTCTCTGCGCTCTCCCTCAAGAATCTCCTTAAAACCTACCTCTTTGACCAAGTTTTTGGTCACCTGTGCTAATGTCTCCTTCCTTGGCTCGGTATCAATTTTTGTTTGATGATTCTGTGAACCCCGTTGGATGTTTTACTAAGTTGATATAACAAGTAACTATACTTCAAAACAGTAATTTATTGTTTGTGAAGTGTTTTGGAAGAGGACATGCTAAAGCATGAAGTGCAAATTCACGTTTTCTTTACGTTGTTTGATCCCGAATGGGAACATTCTGTTCTTTTTGACTGTTTTAGAGCATTATATGGTCAACAAGCAGTTCCAGAGAGTTAAATATGTTCCACCTGAAGGAGAAGTTCAAGTATATTTTAAATAGAGTGTTTAAAATATAAACCAAAGGACCTTTTGTTGTACTTTACACAGATAAGTGATTTGCCCAAACGTTGAACCATGCTATAATGTTGCTAATTTAACCAAAAGTACGTGGAGAAAGGCATTTCTGAAAACAGACTACCTTTACTTCCAAGGATATAAAAACACAAAATGCTGGAAATCTCACCGGGTCAGAGGCAGCATCTGTGGAGAGAGAAACAGAATTAACGTTTCAGGTCGATGCTAACTCTGTTTCTCGCTCCACAGATGCTGCTTGACCGCTGAGATTTCCAGCATTTTGTGTTTTTATGTCAGATTCCAGCATCCGCAGTATTTTGCTTTTTTACTTCAAGAACATGGATTACAATAACTCTATCCAGTTGAATGTCTCCTTTATTAGCTCAAAATGTAGTATCTTTTCAGATATCCTACAAATCTAGATGGGACACATTAACCTAGGAAGAGATTGTTTTATGTCCAGTAAATGTCCTTTAATATTGTTAGAGATCTTAAGTAAGGTCAACAAATTTTACCAACGAGTGTTCAATCAATACAACTGCCATCCACCATAATTTTATGAAACCTTTCATGTTCGAAGAGTTTTGTGCAGAACAAAGGTTAAGATCCAAATCTGGAAGCAGGGTTTATTTGTGGGAAGGCTGGAACAGAGTGGCAGAAAAGGTGGAGCATGCCAACATCCTTTCTATAAATCGCTATAGTGAACACCAAATTTAGCTGCGGTTCAGAAGCTCCTCTTAGCATTATCCAGGAATAGAATCTATTTTCCTGGTTTACATGCAAAAAAAAATCTTAGCATAATGATTTTATTCACCATTTTCCAGTTCATTTAGGACAATTCGAATAATTGCAAATTACAAATACAATGGGAAAAAGACATTAGTATGTTTTACATGTATTGACTAATATTATCCTAACATTTCTAAAGAAAAGTTCTCATTCTATTTATGTAATGGAATCAGAACTGTAGTAAATGGTAATATTTAAGAATTACAGGATCATTTCTGCACCAGACACAGAAGATGAAAGTTAGCCACTAACCTGTGCGCCTCTTGTCAGCACATGATAGAACAAGATACCAAACAGTCGGGCCAATTCGCTTGTTCTTCCGATCACATCCAGCTGCTTCAGCAACTGTAGATTTCCACATACACGGCAAATATAATGATCAACCATCTTCCATCTGTAATAGAATAAAATCCTAGATATTGGAACCACCAAAACACTCCAGAAGTTACTGTACTCATTACAGGATTCTGTCTGCAAAGGAATGCTCATCTGTATCTATATCAAACAATTATCAGAAGATATTCTTCTAAATTCATCTCTATCGAGTGGAGGATTGCAGTATGTCATTTAAGGAAGGGAAAATGAGGACTGATTTATTTTCTGTTCATGAAGGTGGAGGATGTAAACATTGGGAAATGGGATTCAGGTCAGACAGAGCATGTTCGGAAACAGAATGGTCATCGAACTTGTCTTGAGTGTTCATCAGTTCCACATATCAAAAGGATTGGGAAGCACAAGTAGGACGTGTGCAAGTTTACGACATCCATTTGTACAACAAAGGGGACACTGTTACCTCCCCAGAGTTAAGAATAAATGCTATGTCGCGCACAGAGAGTCAACACCAGAATACGAAGGACATGAACCAGAGAAGGTACCTATAGCAGACCCAAAATTTGTACTACCAAGGTACTGCCTTGGTTGCTCCTGATTGGGACTGAGGAGTTATGAAGCCCATTGCTGCGGAGAGCCCACAGCTGATGGGCTCTGATCAGGCAGGTTTCTGGTCTGTCCTCCTGACACTTGAGTGGAGGGAAATTTGCCAATATCGGATCTGCAATCAAAGTTTATGTATTTAGTTTATGGAAATAAAGTAGTTACAATTTTTACTTAGCTTTAACCAGGTTTGTGTTCAGGCTTTGGTGCTTTCAAATCTCAGGTGGTATATACCTACATACATCACAAATGTTATTACTAAAAATAAGCACAATGAGTTGACCTATAGTGGGTCCATGAGTAGTCCTAAAACAAGCCATTGCTTGGAACTGGGCTCCTTGACCAGAGGTTAGTGAGTACTCCTGCCAGCCAAATGCAAGCTCACTGCTTTTGGTGCACAGACATTTTGTTGCTTCTTTTCTCAGGGTATATCTTGGTTAATGTAAGCTGGATTGGATAACTGAATAAACTGGAATTTTATGTGTGGAAACTGTGAATCAAACACTTATACCTGGAAATCCAAGTGAAATCCAGACCTAGAACAATATGCAAGTTAAATATTAAAATGGAGAAGTTTACCTGTACAAATCGGTCTTATTATCAAACCAGTCAGATAGGACACGGAAGGAAAAGAGTGGAAAACGCTGGTGAAGAACATGAAAGGCTACATTCTCAAAAGAGTAATTGTTGAGAGCAACCTGCAAGAAGAAAAAAATTACAATACTCTGCAACATCATGGCATTTTGTGTACACAAGTTACACTTAACTGAGCTGTTCAGTAACCAAAAGTATGTTAATAAATGTATTGTAGAATAATGTTCAGATTGAAATTTGCCCCATGAAGGTAGGTTTGGGTGGAAAAAAAGACACAAAGATGTAGTAAATGTCTGATATTTTCTATATTATAGTGCAGGTAACTGGCTGAATGTAGCTGTCAGTTACTTGAACGGATTAGAAATTGTAAACTTTATATAATTCTTCTACAGACAGGCGGTATGTCATTTCTATGACAATTAAAACATGATATTGCAACTTAACATGTAACTTTGAATAAACCATGAAACAAATGATATCACCCCCCACCCCCTCCCCCCTCCCTGTGCTGAACTATACTCAGTTGCAAAGTGTACTAAAGAGGTTCCCTTTAGGTTTAGCTTCCCTAGTCTTTTTCTGTAACTTATAGGATCATTTGTTGGGTGGCATGGATCTAATTTTTTTTTAAAATCATTGAATATTCAGCTGAAATGTGAACAAGTGCTCGATTACGCATGCTAATCTTTTAAAATACGTTGTAGGGTGTTTCAAAATAAATTGCAGCATAGGCCAAAAAATGTGAAAAATTGTTGATGTTTAGAAATTACAAATTGTTACTCACATGAATTAATGATCAACAAAAAAAACGTATATTGCTTTTAATAGGACCAGTGTTCCTATTGTAAATAGAAAGCTGGTGGACAAAGAGCACAGAATGATATTCACTTCCCACAAATGTATCCTAAAGGGATGTGTAACAAAGCACTTGTTGACATTTCAGCTGAATACTCAATGACTGTTCTATTATTAGAAGCCGTGGCATCCAATAAAAACATTCAGGAAGTTATAACAAAGGCCTTGGAACTTAAAACAAAGGGGGATTTGCGACCGGACAGTTTCGGAGAAAATCATTTGCCTCAAAAGATAATTTATTCAAAGTTAAATTTTTTGTAGCAAAACTTTGAGAACACTCGGCTTTCGAGATCTCTCCAACAGAACGACAAGTCCTTTAAAAGCACTTCCGCACTATAGGAATACAACCGACATATGGATACCTTCCTTCCGCTGAATTCTAGTATAAGCAAACCTAGGAACCAGTCGCTTGGGATTTTACTGCGAGAATAAGATAGCCAATGCAGAATTGTTTTATGTGTGTGGGTCCCTGTATAAAAGTGGAGACCAGCACATTAGACACTGGCTCAGTATAAATGTGAAAGGAGGAGAGTAGCACAAGGACATCATTCTTTTAGAACTGGGCATTGTATAGTTGTGTAAACACGAGTTTATAGTTTTCTGGTGATCATGGACATTAATATTGAAAGCTTCTTTTACTGTGTATTGTTATAACATAATGCACATGGCACTGTATTTCCTATTAAACTCAAACACATAGAAATTACATGAAAACAGGGCTCTCGGCCCAACTAGTCCTTATTAGCATTTACCCTATATGCAAACAAAATAGATTTAATCACATTTATCCACCCTGTTTCTATATCCCTTCAATCCCTTTTCCTACATCTATCTATCCAATCTAATCTTGAATGTGCATATAGTTTCTGCCTCAACCAATAACCCTGGAAGTGAATTCCACAGCCCCACAACTATCTCTGAAGAAGTTTCTCCCACCCTCAGATCTAAATCTCTTACATTTACTCTTGTATCTATAGCCCCTCAACTAATGAAAACAGATCTGTTTCTACCATCCTTTCATAATTTTAAAGAGGTGGGTTATGTAGTAATGACCTGGGTACTTCAATGTTCTTTCTGGGCAGTCAGTGTGGGATCAGCACACGATGAGTTAAAACAGCTTTCTACTGAGCATGGGTTGTAAATTGTGCAAGGGCATTTAAGGAAAATGTAACTCCACAGATCAGAAGGCTGACCTGCGAGCCTATCAGGTCACTTGTGTTTATTGCAATAAAATAATTAGGAGAGATTGAGAAGAGTTAAAAGTGCATGTTTGTTGTTATTCTGTTGACATTTGTATGCATCGTTGATGTACTATGATGTATTGGTTGTGTGCCTGGAATGTAGCGATCAAAGGTAAAGAATGGTACAAGATTGCGAGCGAATGTGTTTGCATAGCTCAAAATGGAATCGTGGAGTATGTCCCAACAGAGCTCATACTGGTTGTGGATAGTATGTCTCAACTCTCAATGGTTTGTGAACTACGAGGTTTCAATGAAGACTGATCTTGCATTGCTACAACTGCGTGTGTGTTTAAAGCAACAAGACGAAAAGGAACAAGCTAGCAGTTCAACATGTTATATCACTATATAATCTATATTATTCCAAGTCTTTCTTCGTATTTCCTCAAACCAGGCAGCATGCCCAACACTGCACACAGTACTTAAAGATCTTATTGAGGCTGTATGTCGGCTCACCATCAGCTCTTTTCTTTTATATTTTATAATTGATACTTCTGGAGGTGAAAATTATTACAGCCTTATCAATCTGAGGTGCTGTCTTTAATGTTGTGAACCTGTCCCCCAAATCTCTACTCTTCCACAGCCCCGAACCTCCTCCCAGGCAGAGTATAATCACTGCCATCATTCTTCTTTAAACCAAATCCCTCACACACACATAGAATTTATACCTGCCGGTCTTAAACCCGTTCCACCATTTTATCAATATCCATTTGCTGTTTCCTTTGGGCTTCTAAGGAATTAACTCTACCTCTTATTTTTGTATCACCTGGAAATTTCAACACCACTTCCTCTAGGCATATATTCAAATCACTGATCTACACAGTGAACAGAAGTACACCCAGAACTGAACCCGAGGGACAGTTATCCACTTCTGCCCTTAACTCCTACTTTGCTTTCTCCCTTACAACCATTTTTTAAATCCAGTTTGCCAACCTCCCCCTGATTCCATGTCCCTTAATCTTCTGATAACCTCCCATTAGGATACCTTGTCAAATTCTTTCCTAAAGTCCATGTACACTACATCTACTTCATTTCCCCATCTACCTTATCTGTTAGTTCCTCAAAGAATTCTATGAGGTTTGTAAAGTACGATTGTCCCCTTCGAGACTTGCACCAATTACTTCTAACAATTTTATCTTTATCTAGTCATGTGCTCATTTCATCCTAATTAATTAATCTATCACAGATATTAAGATAACTGGCCTGCAATCACTCAAAAGACACTTCTTTATTTCTTACTATTCAGCTCTTTACCGAGAAATTTCAAGTAATCAATATATACTAAAGAGGTAAAAAAATATAGGCATTTGTTCTAACAGAATCAAAATTGAGAGATGAGAGGCTGCTGGTAAACAAGTGGAGCTTTACCGAGTCTGCACTGTTTTACCGAACCTACTCCGTTTGTGTCATACGAGCGAGGTATCCATCTTATACTTTACAAAAGTGACTATTACCTCGCTCCTCATCATTCTCCAAACATTCAGAATGATCCGTCCCACGATGTTTATCTCCGACATGGCAGTTGCACCATATTCATCCCTTTCTGGAGCAAAACGGTTTTCTTTATTGTCATCTGATAAAACAAATGATTGTTTTAAAATCTTCATACACACATTGTTTCAATTTAAAAAAAAAACCTAATACCATTGTAGCAGTCTTGAAATAATGTTTGTATTCTATTCACTAATATGTGTAGTGCTGCTGATAATTTATAGGCATGTTAATGCCTGATTACCTATTTTAGCATAAAATCATAATTTTGACAAGTTTGATTATAATTTAATTAGGACTTATCATAAATGACAATCAAAATAAACAATCTTGAACTGAACTTCGTGTAAATGTATCACCACAAATTATTTTTAAGTGAATTTAGACATCTGTATTTTTCACTTCTTTTGAAGCAGTCATATTTTAACACGGGTTCAATTTGTCACAAACTCCACTGACAACCAGCGATGGTGAAAGGTCACCTAGCAAAAGGGCCAGGAAGTGAAGTTTGGCTATCAGCTGCATAGTGAGAAATAGGGGCGAGGAGGGGATCTAATGGATAAGATGAGCTCAAAGGCGGCAAAAAGAGAAAGTAGATTTTTAAAAATTCATTCATACGATGTGGGCATCACTGGCAAGGCCAGCATTTATTGCCCATCACTAATCCCCCATAAGGCGGGGGTGGTGAGACACCTATTGGATCGCTGCAGTTCTTGTGGTAAAGGTACTCCCACAGTGCTGTTAGGGAGGGTGTTCCAGGATTTTGACCCAACGACGATGAAGGAACGCCGATAAAATTGCAAGTCAGGAAGGTGTGGGGGATCAGGACTAGGATGGGAGGACCTTTGGCTTGTTGGACAAAAAGGGGGAAGCAGCAGAATGGTTGGTCGCCACCTTTGTGACAAGGTAAATCAATAGCTCCTCGCACTTGTTGCTGGAAAGGAACGGAGGGGTCAGAGGAGAGGGGTTTAAGAAGATACTTGGTAGTGGAGAAAAGAAGCTGGGTTATGTTTGCCCTCCAGGATGATCCTGGAATAGTGAGTGATTTGGCAGAGGAGAGCAAGATCTTGATGTGGTCCAGGCAGATCTGGTGATGGATGGCTAAACCAGATGCGCCGATGCACTCAGGGCTGTGCCTCTCGGTCTTGAGGGAATGAGGATGGGTACCATACCGACGAGAATGACCAGATGAGGGAGAGAGTAAAGGTTCTGCTAGGGACAAGGGCTTCAAAGGTGGAGGTGAGGGATAGGTTGAGCAAATCTACAGCTGGAGAAGTACCTTGGTTGTGGAATGCCGAAGGCTAGGCAGTTGTAAGGCTTTTTCCAAAGGTGGATGCAGACCTGCTGCTTTACTACACACGTTTTATGCGTCTGCAAAGCATCGGGACTGGAAATCAGCCGATTTCCTGAGCACTGATCATACAGCTTCTTAAAAAAACCCTCAAAAACTGTAGACTGCACTCTGGACACCAGATGGTCTCCATATTGAGCGCTTTTATGGCTGGTAAGCAAATTTCTGCTCCGACATACTGCTTCCCAATATTTGGTACCACAAGCAACACTGCAGAAGATCTACGTGTTACATTTAATTGTTCAAAATAGAGTTGATCCTTCACTGGCATTTTTGACAGACAAAAATAAAAATCATGCATCTCTTCCTGTAAACTATTTTGCTCTGTATTCCACACACACTCTTATGGTTTTCCCTTTCGGAATCTCCGGATTCCCCCTACTTTCTTTGCTTTTTTCTCGCATTCTGCAAGCCCGTTCTTGTCTCCAAGTTGCCTACTAAATGCCAATGGCTCCAATCACTTCAGTATAAATGCAACAAGGGGCAGCTCGATAAGTACATGAGAGAGAAAGGAATGGAAGTTATATGGTGATGGGGTTAAGATGAAGTTGGGTGAGAGGAGGCTAGTGTGGATCATAAACAATGGCAGAGTCCTGTGGGGCCCAGCTATTCATCATTTAGCATTTAATGTCTTGGAATGACAATCTGAAGAGGCTTTTTAAAAACAAAAGCATGTGTCTATTTTAAATGAGTATTACCTGGAATACGGGAGATCATCCGACAGAGGTCAACTTCTAACGCAGCAGCTCGCTGAAAGAGGTAGCTCCACGAATGCATCTGAACTTCATACCCCAGTAGAATATCAGGATCGTACCTAATACAAGACAAGTTCAAGATGACTATTTAAGAATCAGCCTTTTATTCAGTTTCCCTGCTTGTGCAGAAAAGTTAAAATACAAGACATGCAGATCATTTGGAAAGTCATAATTCACAGCGAATGAGAACATTTATAAGGTACCATCTCCAAGACTTCATTGGCAGCCTCATTCGCCTTGCACTCACTCGCGCACCTTGCGCTGTACATGATGCCTCGTCGTGTATCCTCCTCAGTTCTTTTGATAAAGACAGGAGAGCTTCGAGAGCCGTGAGAGAGCGTGAGAGAGAAAGAGCATTACCAGCAATGGCTTCTCTTCCCACCCCCCATACCTCTGGAATTGCGCTTTCCTGCCCGCCCACAGGATCTATCCGTAGCCCCGTTATTCCTCATTTACATGCTGTCCCTTGGTGATATATTCTGACGACATGGCGTCAAGGTTCCACATGCACGTGGATGACAATCAGCTCCACCCATCCACAACCTGTGATGTTAGTTTCCTTGCCTGACATCCAGACCTGGATGAGCCACAATTTCCTTTATTGTCTTTGGACTCCATTCCCTTGCCACTTTCCCTGGCCATTGTCTCAGGATGAACTGAACGTTTTGCAACCTCATCATCCTATTTGACAACGAGCTGAACTTCCGGCCCCATATCCT
The DNA here is from genome assembly GCF_044704955.1 of Pristiophorus japonicus. Taxonomy (NCBI): domain Eukaryota; kingdom Metazoa; phylum Chordata; class Chondrichthyes; family Pristiophoridae; genus Pristiophorus; species Pristiophorus japonicus. The sequence goes on along the minus strand of NC_091983.1, from coordinate 215,787,465 downwards.
TTCAATCACAAAGACTGCCAACTTCCACCTCCGTAATATCATCCGTCTCAGCCCCTGCCTCAGACCGCCTGCTGCCAACACGCTCATTCATGAGCACGCTTCCCTAGAAAGGCATTCAATATTAAAATCTCATCTTCAAATCCCTGCAGGGCCTCACTTTAAGGAGTTACCTTTGCAACTTCCTTCAACTTCACGTTGCCTTCCATGCCCTCTGGTCTTCTAACTGGCCATCTATACACCTCCCCTTCCATTCATTCCACGGGTGAACATTCTGCCACCCCAGTCCCACTCTCAGGAACTCCTGCCCTAAATCATTCCACCTCACCATTTCTGTGCTTATTTAAAAATCATTCAGAATCCATCTTTTCAGCCTAGCTTTTGGACATCACCTTTAACCTCTTCCCATTACTTTAATCTATATTTTTTTCTATTCTCTCAAGTGCCTTGGGACATTTTAAATGTTACAGGTGCTTTATCAATGAAAGTTATACACTTCTATACAATTATATTTTCAAGACACAAGTAAAATGGAGACTGGTGTAGCACACTTGCTCCATTCATTTAACATTGCATGTCACTCAGATTTACCCAAAAGTGCCTTGAAATAGGTTTACTTTTTAAAAACTCCCAATGACTGCTCAGAACACAAATGGTAAAACTCTGATCACATTCAACGCGATACTGTCACAAAATACCTGCTGTGCACCACTCACTACAGATTGCCCAAATGTGTTTCCACTCAAAATAATTTGAGTAAAGAAAATCCTCGAGTGTACAACCTCCCTCAAGGAAGAAATAATAGCCTTTTTCCTCTCCATACATTACATGCATTAATTAAAAATATCCACAAACACCACAGATATTATTAGGCAGCAGTGAGCAAAATTATGACAAATGCAGATTAATCTCCAAAGTGTGCTAGCATTATTTTGGTGGGCCTACAAAAGGAGAGAAATGCAGTTGGTAATGAATAAAACGATTCACATCAGCATTGAGACATCCATATCACGCTGATTCTCTCCCTTCCAGGAGAAAAGGATTTCTTTTCCCTAAAGTGACATACTCACAATTCTCATTGTAGAACACAATACAGTTATTTTAGGAAAGATTTGAAGGGATGCAAGTTGATTCAAAAAAATTACTTCAACCTTCAAATAATTATAATGAACAGAGTAGATACAATACCTTCTGATGTTATTAATGAGTTCCTGAAACAGTTCCTTTTCATCATTCACATAAGAAACTTGAAGACCGGTCACACCAGATCTGACGAGCAGTGGGGTCTGGCTCCCAAGCCCTGAAACAGTGAATAAACATTTTGAGTGTAAAATGGCACAATGTAACCAAACCTAGAAATTCATACTGACACTTCATACTGCAAAATACTACACAACAGCACCACAGCTCAAATCGTCTGGCATAATCTAAGGACTCTGCTATTTGTTGAATGAGGAGTGTAGAAGAGCATGCCAGGAGGTGCCAACCTGGGGAAGCTGCAACACAAAAGCGGAAGCAGCATGCCATAGACCGGGGCTAAGCGATTTTAAATTGAAAAGGTACAAGGAAAAGGTACCTAGTGGATTCGGATAGTAAACTGAGTAAATGTAAATATTGCAGTGCACTTCGAGAAATCAAAATTAATATTTATTTTCACAAAGTAAATACAAACAAAATCAGTTTGTCCTCCCTTAACTTGTAGAATATTAGTTTAACAATTGAGCAGCTTCTGTACTCTATAGCGTATATATCCATGCTATTGACTTAATATATCCCCAATTATTAAGAAGTGGCTATTTGGCCTATGCTTCATACCAGGAGAAGAGGAGTCTCTGTTGGAGCCGATATGGTCCTTATCAATTACTATAGCACCAATGACCTCAGTTTTATTTGCTTCTGGAAGCAGTGCATCAGAAGAAATACAGTAGAATAAGGCACAGATTGGATCAAATTCAGGGTCAGGCTCCAAATCACGTCTTGTGCGAGCATGTAATTCCATACTCATGAGTACAAGGTACTGCACCTGCAAACAGAAACAGGTCAGAGCACTAATGTATATTGCATTTTACTTATTATTGAATCATAAAATTGTAGTAATCTTAGTCCAGACAGAGGTTGTAGAAATCTAGATTTTTTTTTACTAACTCAACATGAATTAGGGAAGAACTATTGGCATGCAAATTAAATTTTAATCTATTTGGCATAAATTGCTCAAATTTTTTAAACAAAAAGAACACCTTGCAATCTTCCTGGTCTGGCTTACCAAGAAATTACAGACCTGTCAGTTATAGGAAAGTTATTGGAATCTATCATCAGGAACAAAGTGACTGAGCATTTGGAGATGATCCAAGAGTCTGCATGGATTTGTGAAGCATAGGCCATGTCTGTTGCATATCCAACATCTAGTTGCATATTTTGAAGAAGCCATTGGCATGGTGGATAGAGGAGTGTCTATAGATGTTGTCTATGAGGACTTTCAGAAGGAATCGGTTAAGGTTCTGCACAAGAGATCAAAAATGCTAGCGCACGGATTTAGAGCCAACCCTGTGACACCGGTTGGTAATTGGTTGGGAGGTAGCAGAGTAGGAACAAAAGGAACATTGATTGGTGGGATGTAGCAAGTGGTGTGCCCCAGGAACCTGTACTGGGGTCTCAGCTTTTCACCATATATAAAAATGACTTAGAAGGAAGAGAAAGCAGTATATTCAAGTTTTCATATGACACTAAGTTGGGAGGCATAGTATGTTGTGTGGATTGGAGCAGGAAGTTACAATATGACAGACAGACTAATTGAGTGTGTAAAACTATAATAGATTGAGATCAAGGTGGAGAAAGTATGAGGTTAACTATTTTGGATTGGTAAATGACAAATCGGATTATTTTCTTAATGGTGAGAGACTAGGAGCTGTGCAGGAGCAAAGGGATTTCGATGTGCTCAAGTTGCCAGAAGCTGGTGCACTACTCCAAAAAGGCAAATGGAATGTTGGTCTTTATCTCTAGGTGGTACTACATTCATTTTTGGGGACTGAAACTCAAAAGATATATTGGTCTTGGATGGAGGCATAGTGCAGATTCACCGGAACGGTACTTGGGCTAAAAGGGTTAAATTACGAGGATAGGCTGCATAACTTAGTTTGCATTCCATTGAGTTTAAAAGGTTGAGCAATTATATATCAGGGTGACAAAAAGATTCGAAAGGATGGACACAAAGGGCCCAAGTTTCCACATGATTTGCACCTGATTTTTAGGAGCAACTGGTGGAGAATGGACTATCTTAGAAATCTCAATTCTCCACATTTTTTTTTTCTGCAGTTCTAGTCAGGTAGAACAGTTCTACTTTGGAACAGAATTTTTTCTTCAAAAGGGGGCATGTCCGGCCACTGACGCCTGATTTGAAAGTTTCCACAATGAAAACGTACTCCAAACTAAAGTAGAATGGAGCCAGTGAAGATTTTTGTAGAACTGAAAAAACCTGTTCTACACATTAAAAAATCAGGCGCAGGTTACAAATTAGGCGTCCAGAACGAGGTGGGGGGGGGGGGGGGGAAAGAGAACTCATTAAATTCTACAATAAATCCTTATTTATACTTCTACAAATATTATACAAATAAATCCAACCTGAATAAACATTTATAAGCCAAGAAAAGATTAAATAAACCATCTTCCTACCTGTGTGAAAGTGCTTCAGCCAGGGAGAATTCTGCAGCCGTTCGTGCCGCTGAGCGGGAGGGGGAAAGAGTGGAGAAAGCCGTTCGTGCCGCTGAGCGGGAGGGAGGGGGAGAGAGAGAGAGGGGGAGGGAGGGAGAGAGAGAGAGAAAGAGGGGGAGGGAGGGAGAGAGAAAGAGGGGGAGGGAGGGAGAGAGAGAGAGAGAGAGAGGGAGGGAGGGAGGGAGGGAGGGAGGGAGGGAGGGAGGGAGGGGGAGCGGGTGTCGGGTCGGGTCTGGTCGGCGGGGGGGGATGCGGGTGTCGGGTCGGGTCTGGTCGGCGGGGGGGGGATGCGGGTGTCGGGTCTGATCCGGAGGCAGAGCGGGCGTCGGTTCTGGTCCGGAGGCAGGGGGGAGCGAGTGTCGGGTCGGGTCTGGTCGGCTGGGGGGGAGCGGGTGTCGGGTCGGGTCTGGTCGGCGGGGGGGGGATGCGGGTGTCGGGTCTGATCCGGAGGCAGGGGGGAGCGAGTGTCGGGTCTGGTCGGCGGGGGGGGAGCAGGAGCTGGCCGTGGGAAGAGCCTTATTCACGCAGCCCCAGTGAGGCCATTCAGCCAGGGCTAGGGGCTGCGTACTTTGGGCCCCTCCCACACAGTTCGGCGCCTGGAGCTACTGCACTTGCGTGCCCACTGTAGCGCGCATGTGCAGAGGTCCCGGCACTGTTTTCAGCGCAGGGACCTGGCTCCACCCCCCCCCACAGCTCGTGCTGGCTGCGCCGAGGGCCAGAGGACCTGCAAGTAGGTGGAGAATACCGAGGATTTTTTTAGGCGCCGTTTTTGGCGCGAAAAACGGGCGCCCAGCTCGGAGGGGTGCCCGTTTATTTTCTTGTGGAAACTTGGGCCCAAAGAAACTATTTCCTCTGGTGGGAGAATCAGAACAAACGGGGCATAATCTTAAAATTAGAGCTTAGTCAGTTAGGCATCAAATCAGGAAGCATTTTTTTTTCCCTGCACAAAAAGGGTAGTGAAAATCTATGTTTTGAAGTTATGATCTGATAGTTCAGCACACAAACAGATCTTTCGGCCTAAGATGTCCATGCCGGTGTTTATGCTCCACACGAGCCTCCATCCACCCCTCTGCATCTAACTCCATCAACATATCCGCCTATTCCTTTCTCCCTCATGTTTTTATCTAGTTTCTCCTTAAATCTATACTAGTCGCCTCAGCTACTCCCGTGGTAGCGAGTTCCACATTCCAACCTCTCTCTGGGTAAAGAAGTTTCTCTTGAATTCCCTATTGGATTTATTAGTGACTATCTTATAGTCCTAGTTCTGGTCTCCCCCCCGCAAGTGGAAACATCATGGTGTATTTGGACTTCCAGAAGGCATTTGACAAGGTGCCACATAAAAAGTTACTGCACAAGATAAAAGTTCACGGGATTGGGGGTAATATATTAGCATGGATAGAGGATTGGCTAACGAACAGAAAACAGAAAGTAGGGAATAAATGGTTCGTTCTCGGGTTGGCAATCAGTAACAAGTGGGGTGCCGCAGGGATCAGTGCTGGGGCCCCAACTATTTACAATCTATATTAACGACTTGGAAGAAGGGACCGGTGTAACGTAGCCAAGTTTGCTGACGATACAAAGATGGGAGGAAAAGCAATGTGTGAGGAGGACACAAAATATCTGCAAAAGGACATAGACAGGCTAAGTGAGTGGGCAAAAATTTGGCAGATGGAGTATAATGTTAGAAAGTGTGAGGTCATGCACTTTGGCAGAAAAAAAATCCAAGAGCAAGTTATTATTTAAATGGAGAAAGATTGCAAAGTGCTGCAGTACAGCGGGACCTGGGGGTACTTGTGCATGAAACACAAAAAGCTTAGTATGCAGGTACAGCAAGTGAGCAGGAAGGCCAATGGAATCTTGGCCTTTATTGCAAAGGGGAATATAAAAGCAGGGAAGTCTTGCTACAGTTGTACAGAGTATTGGTGAGGCCACACCTGGAATACTGCATGCAATTTTGGTTTCCATATTTACGAAAGGATATACTTGCTTTGGAGGCAGTTCAGAGAAGGTTCACAAGGTTGATTCCGGAGATGAGGCGGTTGACTTATGAGGAAAGGTTGAATAGGTTGGACTTCAGAAGAATGAAAGGTGATTTTATCGAAGAGTATAAGATGATGAGGGGGCTTGACAGGGTCGATGCAGTGAGGATGACTAGAATTAGAGGGCACAATCTTAAAATAAGGGGCTGCCCATTTAAAACTGAGATGAGGAGAAATTTCTTCTCGGGGTTGTGGATCTGTGGAATTCGCTGCCTCAGAGAGCTGTGGAAGCTGGGACATTGAATAAATTTAAGACAGAAATAGACAGTTTCTTAAACGATAAGGGGATATGGGGTTATGGGAAGCAGGCGGGGAAGTGGAGCTGAGTCCATGATCAGATCAGCCATGATCATATTAAATGGCGGAGCAGGCTCGAAGGGCCTTATGGTCTACTCCTGCTCCTATTTCTTATGTTCTTATGAGCTCTATGTATACCCTATCAAACTCTTTCATAATCTTAATGACCTCCATCAGGTCACCTCTCAGTTTTCTCTGAGAGAACAGAGCCCTAGTCTGTTCAATCTTTCCTGATAAGTATAAACCCTCAGTTCTGGTCTCATTCTAGGTACAAAATCTTTTTTGCACCTTTTCCAGTGCCTCTATCATTTTTATATGGAATCTGAATTGTTCAGTGCTATAGATGTTTAACATAACTTCTGCTTTTCAATTCTATCCCTCTAGATATGAACCTCAGTGCTTATCTTGCATTTTCTTTTAAATGGCCATACTAACCTGCACCACCACTTTTAGTGATGTATATCTGAAACCCCCCACCCCCAATCCCTCTGCTCCTCTACCCCATTTACACACTTATTCATATGTGCAAATGAAATACACTTTATATTATAAGTATACATAAAAATATTTGATCAGGTCAAATTATTTAAAAACTAGTTAAGCATTTTAAAGCAGCCAGCATCAGTAGGATATTTTCCTACTTTATTACCAGGCTCTCCAATCCAAGCAGTGACCTAGCAAGAAAGGGATGCCTTCTGCAATGCCACTCAGCCATTTGCCAGGTAGTATTCAAGATAAATCTGCTAATAACACTAATTTATCCCCTCTAATTTATCTCTCCTGCCCCCCGTCCAATAGTGCAGCTGAGTTTGGAACGGATCTGGGATAAATTCAATGATAGCAGTTCGGGCTTTCCGGTCACAGGAAATCAAATTCGACACAACTGAATCTTGGCAGTTATATCAGTATAAAATTCAAGAAACAATTCTCACAAGTAAGTTATTTTGTGTTGTGGAAAACCCTTTATTGCTTTTGATAGTTATTCTAGAATAGGAAGCTCCCAGGAATCTCATGGGTACCATTTTCTTTATAGCATGTTTGGGGGTGGGGGGGGGAAAGGAGGTAAAGAAAATAATTGGCAAATTTAACAAAAACTGAATTCTGAGAAGTCATTTCGATAATGTTTAGACAATAGCTTATTAAAGTAGCTTTAACTATTATAGGGAAGTCTGTTTACATAGGGGCTGAGGTTTTTATACCAAGACTGAAGGGAGGATACGATACCTCATGCAAAGCTTTTGCCTCCTGGAGGTTTTGTTGGCTGACTTTGAAGCCGTAGGAGTTGTTCAGAGTTGGTCCTTCTATCTGAGACACATTTTTCTTAGAAGATTGAACAGCAAACTGGTTCTGGAAAAGTGCACAAACATGGTTACATGGAGTACTGTGAATAGCTTAAGTGCCAAAAGTAGATTTTTTACAGTAATTGCAATTATGTATCTAGATTTTTACTAGATAATAGGAGAACCAAACAAAACCCAGAATTACCTCAAACTGAAATGAACGGTCAGTCACAATTCTGCATATTTTCACAGCTATTGCTTTAAAGCAATGTCCACTGAATGACAGTCTTGTGTTTGTGAGATCTTGCGTGAACCTGAAGCAACATGACTCCAGGCACTATGTAAATGCAAGCTTTTTCTGTGCAGATGCCAATGACCATTGTAACCAAGAAACTGGCTCCAATAGATTGCAGAGTCAGAACATTAAAACCACGAGCTACAAATCTGTCAACAAACCAAGGAATCTTCAACAACAACTTATATTTATATAGCGCCTTTAACGTAGTGAAACATCCCAAGGGGCTTCACAGGAGTATCAGGATAAAAAATGTGACACTGAGCCGCACAAGGAGAAATTAGGGCAAGTGACCAAAGCTTAGTCAAAGAGGCAGGTTTTAAGGAGCGCCTTAAAAGGAGAAAAATGAGGTGGAGAGGCGGAGAGGTTTAGAGAGAGAATTCGAGCTTAGGACCCAGGCAACAGAAGGCACTACCACCAATAGTTGAGAGATTATAAAAGGGATACTCAAGAGGGCAGAATTAGAGGAGCACAGGCATTTCGGGGGGTAGTGGGCTGGAGGAGAGTACAAAAATAGGCAATTCAGCATGGCAATTTGTTTGGTTTGGGAAGATGTTTGCCCAGTTCACACAAACGTCCAGATAAACCATGGCCACTATAAATGAAGTTTATAGAAATACCTACATATGCTGAAACGCACATTCAGCATGTGGGCTCACCGGCACAGGAGTAGTCAAACAGACAGTGGGTTAGGCTTTTCAATTCATTTAAAAGTTGGACAAGTTGACAGCTCCACTGAGATTAGTGCTATAGAAGTTGCTGACATGATCATTCACCTATATTTTTCAGCTCCTGCGTTTGACTCAAATAGTGAGAAGGATTAAATGTTTGCGCACCTGGCTGCATTAGGAATGGACAATGAGGCGCAAGTGAAAGATTTTGCCTGTTAAAACCTGTTGTAATTAATATCCATTTTAAACAGCAGATTTTACACAGTAGGTAGCAGTAGCTTTTGTTATTAACACAACTGGCAGTGGGTTTTTTGTTTTCCAGGTTCTACCCAGTATAAACTACTGCCAATTATATCAGGTATATGAATATGATCTTACACTAAAGTAATAGAGAAACTGGTGACACTTTGAAGATCCAATGACCAGATCACAATAATACCTAATAAAAACAGACAAAATATTCATTAATAACTTGAACTGGGGATGAAGTAATTCTTCAGAGTGGAGAGAAACCTGCTTTGCCAGAAAGAGTCCACCACACAAGTAGAATGCCCTAGTTATCCCTGGTGGTTTCTAAGGAATGGAAGTAAATTGGGTGTATGAGCACACATCACTAAAAGCTGCTCAGTTTATGGATGTCCTACCCAAGGTTTTGTTCCAACTGGAGCCAATTTCCTAGACTGGAAATTGTTCTTCGTTTATCTACCTGGTACATCCTTTTAATGGAAGAAACAAACCAGCAGATAAAACTTTGAAATTCATCTTATGGAAACTCTGGGTACTTCCTTTTTGTACAAAGCCAAGCTTATTGGCTCTTAATTGCAATACTCTCCCTAATTTTTCCACTCTAATTGCCACTTTTCTCAGTCCTCAGTCCCAGTGAAGTGTGCTTGAGACTGGAGTATTTAGTAACAGATCAGTCAGGTGCCTCCTGATTGATAACTCGGACAAAAGAATGCGGTACATCAGAGTAGAAATGTGTGCAACTTAAAAAAAATATATATAAAAAAGGTACCTTGAGCTCTCAAATCTACAGATCACCCCTAACGTTAGAATCTAGGCAAGATTGTGATCTTGATTACTTAGTTCAGCTGTCTCCCAACAGTGCAAATGTCTGTTCATCGAGTTCAACAATTTCAGAGCGTAGCCGCTGCCAATCTTTGGCTCCCGCCCCCTGCAGAGCCTGTTTCTTTCTTTCTTTTTTCTCCTCGCCTCTAATGGCAGTTGGTCATTATCCCATCATTCACACCCTATCTTAACTAATGTTTTTCTAACTCCTGACATCACCATTTGAATTTGAGCCATCATCCCTTTTGTCTCTAATCTCTCCTGTCTTCCAACCTATCACAGACCTTCCCTTTTGTTCTTTCTTCCCCTCCCCCTTTCTGCGCTTGTTAAGAATTAGTTCTTTCCGAACACTCCAGTTCTGACGAAGGGTCATTGACCCGAAATGTTAACTCTGTTTCCTCTCCACAGATGCTGCCTGACCCACTGAGATTTCCAGCATATTCTGTTTTTATTCTGGATTCCAGCATCTGCAGTATTTTGCTTTTGTATTAGTTTAAATGGGCCCAAGTTTTGGGCCGTGCCTAGAACGGCGCAGCCCCAATCTGGATGCCCGTTTTTCGTGCCACAAAGTGCGCCTAAAAAAAAAAACTTAGATTCTCCTGCTACCTGCTGGTCCTCTTGAGTCAGGATGAGCTGTGGGGGGCGGAGCTAGGTCCCTGCGCTGAAAACAGTGCCGGGACCTCTAGCTCCAGGCGCCCAAAACTGTGTGGGAGGGGCCCGAAGCACGCAGCCCCTAGCCCTGGCCGAATGGCCTCACTGGGGCTGCGTGCATAAGGCTGCCTCCCACGCCCAGCTCCTGCTTCCTCCCGACACAACTGAACCCGACCCCCCCGCTCCTCCCCCCCGGACCGGACCCGCGGTCGTCCCCCACCCCCCGCACCCGACCTGACCTCCCTCTCCCTCCCACCACCCAACCGACCAGCGCTCCCCCAAACCCGACCTCCTTCCCCCCGCCCCTGACCTACCCGACCTCCCTCTGCCCTGCCCCCCCCCCCGACCCTCCGACCCTCCCTCCCTCCCTCCTCCCCCCTACCCGACCCAACACCACCTACCTGTAAATCTGATGCTGGGAACTGGCCCTGCCCAAAGTCTTGAGCCCGGCCGGCCTCCGCCCCCCCCTTCTCTTTTCCCCCCCCTACCCCTTCTCTTTTCCCCCCCCTACCCCTTCTCTTTTCCCCCCCCTACCCCTTCTCTTTTCCCCCCCCTACCCCTTCTCTTTTCCCCCCCCCGCTGTCAGAAACACAGACACTGACAAAGAGTGAGAGAGACACACAGACAGAGAGAGAGATAGGGACACACTGGGGGGGGGGGGGGGAGGAGGGGGGCATCCCAGCACGCTGTTGGAGGGCTCCCGGTGCTGCAGTCGGTAAGTAGAAAATGTTTTATTGATTTAAAAAAAAAATTACTCATTAATTTTTTTTGATTGATTTATTGGTTGATTTATGATGTTTTTATTATTTATTATTGATGATGGCTCTTTATTTGTAAAACTGAACTTCCCTTTAAACCCCCCCCCCCCTATTCCCTACGCCTGATTTGTAACCTACGCCTGATTTTCTAAAGTGTAGACAAGGTTTTTTTGAGCGTACAAAAATCTTCACTTACTCCATTCTAAGTTAGTTTGGAGTAAGTTTTCACTGCCGAAACTTTGAAAACAGGCGTAAGTGGCCGGACACGCCTCCTTTTGAAAAAAAAATTCTGTTCCAAAGTGAAACTGTTCTAACTGACTAGAACTGGAGCAAACTAAATGCCGAGAATTTGAATTTCTAAGATACTCCGTTCTACACCAGTTGCTCCAAAAAATCAGGAGCAACTGAGGCCAAAACTTGGGCCCATAGTCTGGCCGTTTTGACATTCAGCACTGGAAATAGTTTTTCTCCAAGATTCTTAAGTAGAACTTTTATAATTTAATTTGTTTTTTTGCTCACAGTAAGTACCAACTAACATGTTAAACAGTCTCAGATCTGCAAAAACATTGAAAACAAGCCAGAAATATAATCATACCAAGGCACTTGACAGACCAGTAGTGATAATAGGGGACTTCAACTATCCTAATATAAGGAAGACACAAATAACCTCTCGAAAATGCTAGGGGACCGAGGGTCGAGCGAGAAGGAGGAACTGAGGAAAATCCTTATTAGTCAGGAAATGGTGTTAGGAAAATTAGTGGGATTGAAGGACAATAAATCCCCAGGGCCTGATAGTCTGCATCCCAGAGTACTTAAGGAAGTGGCCCTAGAAATAATAGATGCATTGGTGATCATTTTCCAACATTCCATGGACTCAATCAGTTCCTATGGATTGGAGGGTAGCTAATGTAACCCCACTTTAAAAAAAAAAATGGAGGGAGAGAGAAAACAGAGAATTATAGACCGGTTAGCCTGCCACCGGTAGTGGGGAAAATGCGGGAATCAATTATTAAAGATGAAATAGCAGCGCATTTGGAAAGCAGCGACAGGATCGGTCCAAGTCAGCATGGATTTATGAAAGGGAAATCATGCTGGACAAATCTTCCAGATTTTTTGAGGATGCAGAGTGGATAAGGGAGAACCAATGGATGTGGTGTATTTGGACTTTCAAAAGGCCTTTGACAAGATTAGTGTGCAAAATTAAGGCACATGGGATTGGGGGTAATGTATTGACGTGGATAGAGAACTGGTTGGCAGACAGGAAGCAAAGAGTGGGAATAAACGGGTCCTTTTCAGAATGGCAGGCAGTGACTAGTGGGGTACCATAAGGTTCAGTGTTGGTACCCCAACTATTTACAATATATATTAATGATTTAGATGAAGGAATTGAATGTAATATCTCCAGATGACACTAAGCTGGGTGGCAGTGTGAGCTGTGAGGAGGATGCTAAGAGGCTGCAGGGTGACTTGGACAGGTTAGGTGAGTGGGTAAATGCATGGGAGATGCAGTATAATATGGATAAATGTGAGGTTATCCACTTTGGTGGCAAAAACAGGAAGGCAGATTATCTGAATGGTGACAGATTAGGAAAAGAGGTGCAACGAGACCTGGGTGCCATGGTACATCAGTCACTGAAAGTAGGCATGCAGCAGGCAGTAAAGAAAGCAAATGGCATATTGGCCTTCATAGCGAGAGGATTTGAGTATAGGAGCAGGGAGGTCTTACTGCAGTTGTACAGGGCCTTGGTGAGGCCACACTTTGAGTATTGTGTGCAGTTTTGGTCTCCTAATCTGAGGAAGGACATTCTTGCTATTGAGAGAGTGCAGCGAAGGTTCACCAGACTGATTCCCGGGATGGCAGGACTGACATATGAAAAAAGACTGGATCGACTTGGCTTTTATTCACTGGTATTTAGAAGAATGAGAGGGGATCTCATAGAAGCATATTCTGATGGGACTGGACAGGTTAGATGCAGGAAGAATGTTCCCGATGTTGGGGAAGTCCAGAACCAGGGGTCACAGTCTAAGGATAAGGAGTAAGCCATTTAGGACCGAGATGAGGAGAAACTTTTTCACCCAGAGAATTGTGAACCTGTGGAATTCTCTACCACAGAAAGTTGCTGATACCAGTTCATCGGATATATTCAAAAGGGAGTTAGATGTGGTCCTCATGGCTAAAGGGATCAGGGGGTATGGAGAGAAGTGGGGTACTGAAGTTGCATGATCAGCCATGATCATATTGAATGGTGGTGCAGGCTCAAAGGGCCGAATGGCCTGCACCTAGTTTCTATGTAAACCCTAACCCAGTAAGACTGGGATTGTAGTATAAAGGGTATATCTCATTATCTCTTTTGTCATCAAGGGAGCTCTGACTTGAGTTGCCCTACATTTCCCGAGCTCTACCCGAACTATTTCCTCTTTAAAGGCAGCCCATTGTTCCACTACAGGTTTGCCTGCCAACCTTTGATTCGAGTTTACCTAGGCCAGATCCATTCTCGTCCCACTGTGATGGGGAAGAATTTCTTAAGTGTGTTCAGGAGAACTTTCTTGATCAGTATGTTTCTGGCCCAACGAGGAAGGAGGCGTTGCTGAATCTGGTTCTGGGGAATGTGGTAGGTCAACTGGAGCAAGTGTCAGCAGATGAACATTTAAGGAACAGTGATCAAAGTATCTTAAGATTTAGATTAGCAATGGAAAAGGAATGGGAGCAATCTAGAATAAAAATACTTAATTGGAGTAAGACAAATTTCAGTGGGACGAGAACCGATCTGGCTTGGGTAAACTGGAATCAAAGATTGGCAGGAAAACCTGTAATGGAACAATAGGCTGCCTTTAAAGAGGAAATAGTTCAGGTAGAGCTAGGGGGAAACGTAGGGCAACTCAAGTCAGAGCTCCCTGGATGACAAAAGAGATAGAGTAAGATGAAGCAGAAAAAGAGCACGCAGGACAGATGTCAGGTCGAGAATACATTTGAGAATCAGGCTAAATATAGTAAGTTCAGAGAAGTGAAAAAGAAAATAAGAGGGACAAAGACAGAGTATGAGAATAGATTGTCAACTAACACAAAAGTCTTCTATAAGCATAGAAATAGTAAATGGGTAGTAAGAGAAGGGATGTGGCTGATTAGGGACCAATAAAGAGACCTACACAAGGAAGATGCTGCTGCCATAGACATAGTAAAGGAGGAGGTAGAGGAGATACTGGATGGGACAAGAATTGATAAAGACAAGGTAGTCGAAAGGCTGGCTGTACCTAAAGTAGATAAGTCATCAGGATCGGATGGGATGCATTCTAGCATGCTGAGGAAAGTGAAGGAAGAAATCATGGAGGCACTAGCCATAATCTTCCAAACCTCCTTAGAAACGGGGTTAGTGCCAGAAGATTGGAGAGTTGTAAATGTTTACACTCTTATTCAAAAAAGGGTGTAAAGATATACCAAGTAACTATAGGCCGGTCAGTTTAACATCGGTAAGGGGGAAACTTTTATAAACAATAATCAGGGACAAAATTAACAGTCATTTGGACAAGTGTGATTAAGGAAAGCCAGCATGGATTGGTTAAAGGCAAATCGTATTTGACCAACTTGGAGTTTTTGATGAGGTAACTGAGAGGGTTGATAAGGGCAATGCAGTTGATGTGGTATACATGGATATCCAAAAGACATTCGACAAAGTGCCACATAATTGGCTTGCCAGCAAAGTTGAACAGTGGCAGCTTGGATACGAAAGTGACAGGAAACATAGTTGTTTTTCGGACTGGAGGTGGTGTTCCCCAGGGGTCGGTACTAGGACCACTGCTTTTCTTGATATATATTGATGACTTAAAACTTTGAAGTATAGTGAACAGTGAGGAGTATAGTGATGGACTTCAAGAGAACATAGACATGCTGGTGGAATGGGCAGACACATGGCAGATGAAATTTAATGCAGAAAAGTGTGAAGTGATACATTTTGGTAGAAAAAAAATGAGGAAAACAAATATAAACTTAAATGGTACAATTCTATAGGGGAGCATGAACAGAGAGACCTGGGGTTATATGTGCACAAATCACTGAAGGTGACAAGGCAGGTTGAGAAAGCAACTAGAAAAAAAGCTTATGGGATCCTGGGCTTCATGAATAGAAGTATAGAGTACAAAAGTGTAGAAATGATGAAGAACCTGTATAAAACACTGGTTCGGCCTCAATTGGAGTATTGGCCCAGAAATCCCGGTCGGTTGCTTCCCTGGGGCAATCGAGGGGAAACGTAAAAAAGATGCACACTTACCTGAAGCTGCTGTGCCCACGCGAGTTCCCGGTCCTGAGGCCTCCACAGACTGCGCGTCGTAGTGCGTGCATGTCAGGAGCTGCAGTCACACGGCTCTGGGCAGCCAATCCAGGTAAAGTATGTTCTCATTCAGAATAATGGGAACTCCGTAAGTTGGAGTTATGAATGAGAACCTCTTCCCCCCCCCCCCCCAAAACACCAAAAATAGAAAAAATACACCACATATTTATCAAATTAAAGTTATTTATTTATTAAAAAAATATATATTTTTCCGATTTAAAAAAAAAAGGTTTTTTTTAAATTATGGTTTAAAATAAACTTACTGTAGTGGGGAGGGTTTTTAAACAATAAAACTTTTTTTTAGAATTTTATTTTAATAAACCTCTTATGCCTGTAAAAGTAGGCTAATCGCCTGCTTTTATCAGGCGCAAGAGTTTTGAGGACATTTGCAGGGCAAGATATGGGTAAATACAAGTGCAGCGTCCCAAATCTGGAACCCTCGGGACCGAGGCCACTCGGGACTTTGCGTTTTTCCGGACTTTGGAACGTCTTTCTGACATCACAAATCCGGAAACGCTCGAGCCCAGGTTCGGTTATTTCCGGATTTCAGAACGTCAAGGGGTGGGGGGGGGCTCTGCGTGGATCTGTTCATGTCGCCGGCACCGTCGATGGTCGTTGGGCAGCGCACTGCTGCCGAGGAGCTGTTAGGGCGGGCCCGCTGACGAGGAGCTGATCGGGTGGGGCCCTGAAGAGGTGCTGGTCGGGCTGCCCCGTCACAGAGGTGCTGGTCGGGCGGGCGGCGAGGAGGCCTCGAGGTAAGGGCAGCGATGGCGAGGTGAGGCCAGAGATCGGGCAGCGGCAGCGACGAGGTGAGGGGCGGTTAGGCGGGGCCCGAAGCTGGGCAGCGGCGGGACCGAGAGGTTGGCGGGTCCGGATTCCGGAACATTTGACGGATTCTGGACAACCCTGCCACAAATCGGTCCGGAGCCTGGATTCCAAAACATTCCAGATTTCGGAGGCTGCACTTGTACCGCAATCTTGCCCATGCAAATGTTCTCACTCCCAATATACGGAGGATCTGTCCAGCTCCAGCTTGACAGATCGGAAAAGCCAGTTTTCAACGCATGTGCATTGTGCGCTGAAAACCGGCTTTTGCGATGCGTTCCCGAGTCTGTACACACTCCGTACGGACCCAGGATGCAGGAATTTCTGGGCCAGTGTCCCCAATTCTGGGCACTGCACTTTAGGAAGGATGTGAAGACCTTACAGAGGGTGCAGAAAAGATTTGAGAGAATGATTCCAGGGATGAGGGACTTTAGTTACATGGATAGACTGGAGAAGCTGGGGTTGTTCTCCTTAGAGCAGAGAAGATTGAGAGGAGATTTGATAGAGGTGTTCAAAATCATGAGGGGTCTGGACAAAGTAGATAGAGAGAGAAACTGTTCCCATTGCCGGAAGGGTCGAGAACCAGAGGACACAGATTTAAGGCGATTGGCAAAAGAACCAAAGACGACACAAGAAATTTTTTTTTACCCAGTGAGTGGTTAGGATCTGGAATGCACTGCCTGAAAGGTGATGGAGGCAGACTCAATCACAGCTTTCAAAAGGGAGCTGGATAAGTACCTGAAAGAAAAACATTTGCAGGGCTATGGGTAAAGGGTGGGGGAGTGGGACTAGCTGAGGTGCTCTTGCAGAGAGCCGGCACGGGTTCGACTGGACAAATGGCCTTCTTCTGTGCTGTAACCACTCTATGGGCTCAAATTTGCCCAGGAGTTGCTCTGTTTTTTTTTTAAAAAGAGCAATTCGATTTTTCTGGAGTATCTTAAAAATCCACATTTTACACTGGCGCAAATTGAATGTGCAAGTGAGTTAGTTAGGATTTTATTGGTTTAGTTTTTTTTTCCCCCAAAAGGGGGCATTACCAGCCACCTACGCCCATTTTGGCCATTTAAGCCACTTTGGACAGCTAATAGTTGCTCCAAACTAAGTTAGGCCAGCGTATGTGGCCACAACCCTTGCGGAGAGTTAAGAAATCAGCGCGGGTAGGTACATCTGAGACCATTCGACCAGATATAGGGGTGGGAAGGGAAGCGGAGAGGATCTTGCAAAGCATTAAACAAAGTACAACAACATTAAAAAAGCATAAAAACATTCAAGAAGAAATAAAAATTAAAACTAAGTCCTACCTTCCTATCAAAACTCGGCCCGGGAAATCAGTGGGCCAGCCGGTGCGGGAGGCCATTCGGTCGGGGATAGATGCGGGACGACCGGGGAGAGCACAGGGAACTGGCCAGGGCTCACAGAACATAAGAAATAGGAAGAGTAGGCCATACGGCCCTTCGAGCCTGCTCTGCCATTCAATATCATGGCTGATCTGATCATGGACTCAGCTCCACTTCCCTTCCCACTCCCCATAACCCCTTATCGTTTAAGAAACTGTCTATTTCTGTCTTAAATTTATTCAATGTCCCAGCTTCCGCAACTTTGAGGCAGCGAATTCCACAGATTTACAACCCGCTGAGAGAAGAAATTTCTCCTCACATCAGTTTTAAATGGGTGGCTCCTTAGTCCAAGATCATGCCCTCTAGTTCTAGTCTCCATCAGTGGAAACATCCTCTCTGCATTCACGTTGTCAAGCGCCCTCATAATCTTATACATTTCGATAAGATCACCTCTCATTCTTCTGAACTCCAATGAGTAGAGGCCCAACCTCTCAACCTTTCCTCATAAGTCAACCCCCTCATCCCCAGTATCAACCTAGTGAACCTTCTCTGAACTGCCTCCAAAGCAAATATTTCCTTTTGTAAATATGGAAACCAAAACTGCACGCAGTATTCCAGGTGTGGCCTCACCAAAACTTTGTATAGCTGCAGCAAGACTTCCCTGCTTTTATACTCCATCCCTTTTGCAATAAAGGCCAAGATACCATTGGCCTTCCTGAAGCTGCATACTATCCTCTTGTGTTTCATGCACACGTACCCCCAGGTCCCACTGTACTGCTGCACTTTGCAATCTTTCTCCATTTAAATAATAATTTGCTCTTTGATTTTTTTTCTGCCAAAGTGCATGACCTCACATGTTCCAACATTATACCCCATCTGCCAAACTTAGCCTGTCTATGTCCTTTTGCGGATTTTTTGTGTCCTCCTCACTCATTGCTTTTCCTCCAATCTTTGTATTGTCAGCAAACTTGGTTACGTTACACTCAGTCCATTCTTCCAAGTCGTTAATATAGATTGTAAATAGAAGACACAGGCTCGCAGAAGACACAGGCTGGCTGGCTGGGCTGCAGGAATCAACACTCACGGACAGCAGGCCGGCCGGTGCAAGAGGCCACTCGACCGGGGATCGGTCATGTGGACAGCTGCCGACACTGTTTCTCGCGCCAGGCCCTAAGCTCCACCCCACAATCGACTGGCCATGCTGCGCCAAGCCCCAGAAGAGACAACACAGTGGCCAGAATCGGTGGAGATTTTTTAGGCGCCGTTTTCGGCGCATCGGTGAGTGCGCCGAGAAAACCGGTGAGCCAAATTTGAAGCCATTGATTCTATACACTTACCTTTGAATTTATTTCTCAATTTCAAACATCTGGGGGAATAAAAATGCACATTCATGCATATTTAAAAACATTGCAACACATGAATCTTCAGCTTGTGTATTACCTTAAGTTGAGTTGTTAATAGCACTCTCCTCAAGGCGTCAGAATTACTGGCCTTTCTTTGACTTGTTTTCTGGAGCCTGGGCTCTGAATAGGTTAAAATAATTTGTATATTAAACAACATTTTTCACACACCCAACCTGCTAAAGCTCAGTGTAGTGTAAAGTACTCAGTTTAACTAGGACCAGAATTTGGTAAACAGTAAATAAGTGGAGATGCCAGAGTCAACATATGACCTAGAATCACAGTAACCTAGAATGCTGAAGGAAATTATAGCATCACTAATGCTGTTACATCCGAGATCTTCACGGTCTGTATGACTCAGCTACTCATTGGCTTATCCAGTATTATGCATTTTGGCATGGCAGTTAAAGGAGCCATTATATTTTATCTGCTGCACCTCGCTGCCTCTAGATATTAAAATTCCACAATATTTATAAAATAGATCACTGGGGGCATCCAATATTGTCTGATTATAAGAACATAAGAATTAGGAACAGGAGTAGGCCATCTAGCCCCTCGAGCCTGCTCCGCCATTCAACAAGATCATGGCTGATCTGGCCGTGGACTCAGCTCCACTTACCCGCCCGCTCCCCATAACCCTTAATTCCCTTATTAGTTAAAAATCTCTCTATCTTTGATTTGAATACATTCAATGATCTAGCCTCAACTGCTTCCTTGGGCAGAGAATTCCACAGATTCACAACCCTCTGGGAGAAGAAATTCCTTCTCAACTTGGTTTTAAATTGGCTCCCCCGTATTTTGAGGCTGTGCCCCCTAGTTCTAGTCTCCCCGACCAGTGGAAACAATTTCTCTGCCTCTATCTTGTCTATCCCTTTCATTATTTTAAATGTTTCTACAAGATCACCCCTCATCCTTCTGAACTCCAACGAGTAAAGACCCAGTCTACTCAATCTATCATCATAAGGTAACCTCCTCATCTCCGGAATCAGCCTAGTGAATCGTCTCTGTACCCTCTCCAAAGCTAGTATATCCTTCCTTAAGTAAGGTGACCAAAACTGCACGCAGTACTCCAGGTGCGACCTCACCAATACCCTGTACAGTTGCAGCAGGACCTCCCTGCTTTTGTACTCCATCCCTCTCGCAATGAAGGCCAACATTTCATTCGCCTTCCTGATTACCTGTTGCACCTGCAAACTAACTTTTTGGGATTCATGCACAAGGACCCCCAGGTCCCTCTGCACCGCAGCATGTTGTAATTTCTCCCCATTCAAATAATATTCCCTTTTACTGTTTTTTTTCCCCAAGGTGGATGACCTCACATTTTCCGACATTGTATTACATCTGCCAAACCTTAGCCCATTCGCTTAACCTATCCAAATCTCTTTGCAGCCTCTGTGTCCTCTACACAATCCACTTTCCCACTAATCTTTGTGTCATCTGCACTCAGTATTGCACTGGAGTGTCAGCTTAGATTTTTGTGCTCAAGTCTTTGGAGTGGGACTTGAACCCACAACCTTCTGACTCAGAGGCGAGTGTGCTACCCACTGAGCCACAGCTGACACCGTATAAGCAGCAATTGAGTGGAGGTGACAGATACTTTCCCTAAATAAAACTTACTTACCCTGGCTATTGCAAGTTGTTATAAATCTATCAGCAGTTATTTTTGTTAAGTTACAGTACGACAAGAAAATTGAAACAAATGGTATGTCAGAATTTTTAGAAAAGTACACTTATATTCATAGAATGATACAGCACAGAAGGAGGCCATTTGGTTCACCATGCCTGTGCCAGCTCTTTCAAAGAGCTATGCAATTAGTCTCACTCCCCTACCCATTCCCTATATCCCGCAAAAATGTTCCCCAAGTATTTATCCAATTCCCTTTTGAAAATTATTATCGAATCTGCTTCCACCACCAGATTATAACCCACTGTGTACAAACATCTCATCCCCCCTCTGGTTCTTTTGCAAAATCCTTAAATTTGTCCCCTCTGGCTACCTTGTGTGGAAATTTACTTTTAAAGTTACATCTTCTGTTAAATGTACCCTTTTGCAATAAAACAAAATGGAGTCTCAGTTCTCCCAGAAGCCCCTGCAGCAGACAGCCTATTTCTGCATGAACATAGTAACCTTGACTGATAGCTGATTAAAGAAAGGCAGAAGCCATCTGTGTGAGCGAGGGAACCTTGAATTTACCCTCCCTGTCTTGTTAGAACTATACTCCCTACTAAATAACTGTCGCAGTGCTAAATCTTAGAAGTATTAGATAAAGGCTGTATAGATTGTAGAGAATTAAAACAAGGATGTAATGTTAATTAAGTGATTGAAGAACTCCTTATCTGTATTTGCTGACCGCAATGGCAGAACTGATGCATGCGATGGAACCATAATGTCTTGTTTTGTTCTTCTGTATAAAGATAATATGATTTTGAACCTCTGTAGAAGTCTTCACTGAGCCTTTGACTTAGCAGGGCTTTTCCTTGTAGCAAGTAATATTTATTAAAGGAACATCTACCGAGCTGTTTATGTCAGAGTTTCATTTTTAGTTTAAATTCAGAGTCGAGATTTCGACATTTGTCACTGGAAACAGTTTGTCCTTATTTACACTATCCAAACTCATGATTTTGAACAGTTCTATCTAATCGCTCATTAACCTTTTCTGCTCTAAAGAGAATAAACCCCAGTTTCTCTAGTCTCTCAATGTAACTGCAATCACACATCTGGGAGATGGGGTGCCAGGGGAAAGGGGGTGGGGGAAGAGGATAGGGACAAGAGAATGACGACATACACTTCTATATACATAACCCAATGTAAGTGTTAAATATGTTGATACGTTGCTTTTTCTTTTGCCTAGTTTTCCGAAAGGAGGAGAATGTTAGTGTGACATTCCACACCATCCTTAGTCCATAGAAATTGGAATCTGATCATCCAGATTTAGCAACTCCAGTTTCTGGAGGATAGAGATAATTTGGTATAATTTCACCCAAACTTCCTACCTTTCCACATAGAAACACTATCTAAATAAAGTGCCAACATCTCCAATTTTAATTCATTAAAAGATTTACACAAAGTTTAAACAAAATTTCTCAAACCAACAGAAGACAATCTCTAATGATCTACTTAAAAAAAAAATTGACAATTTAACTTGTGCAGAATCTATCTTTTTTTTAAAAATCTGGATTATTTTGGGGGAATCCTACAAAAGCTTGTATAAATTATGCTGTATTGGAATTAACATGAAATCAGTTGAAACAGATTTTTTTTAAATTACAGTATTACTTATTTTTGTACCAACAGTTTAAAATCATAGAAATGAATACCCACCCATTTGTATAGGAGTGCAGTAAAGCGCTTCAGGAATCCCATCACTTCTACTTCTCTGTGCGACAGGTGTACTATGTCGAATGGATGCAGAATGTTTAGCAGCTCCTATGAGAGACTGAAGGGGTGATCTTGCCAGCTGCTGCTCATCACTTGGAGGTATGTTGCTGCAGGTTGGTGATAGGCAATCCTCTGACTCAATTACTTCCCCATTTTCTTCATTTGGCTCCCACTGCCTTGCATTAGGGGAAACTTCTTGCTGCCACGGAGATAACGGTGGTGAATCGGGAGAACTGTATGCACGATAGTAATCGTCATCATCGTCAAACGGCTCCACTGCTTTAGTTAGCTGGCTTGCTGGAGACTTGGGTTTCGAGTTGTTCCGCTCTGGGGTTTTTAGGAGTGATATTTCAGGAGAGGAGTCAGATTCACTTATCTGGGCATGCCTTACAACTTGCTCTTGGTTAGGGATTGCAGAAATTGCCATAGCCAACTCTTCAGCTGTAGAAGTCTGACCTGATGGTGAAGGCTGCAAGCACTGATTCTGGTTGGTATTCTCAGTTAGACCAATCTGATTTTTTGAACATTTCTTCGAATTATCATATTCTCTTTTTGCCTGAAGCCACAACTGCACCCGTTGTAAACTTGGTGGACTTTTACATGGCAGGATTATAATCTTTTGGTCTTCAGAAGTTCCTGCACCAGCTCCCACTCTTTGAGCAGCAGAATGTCTATTCCCAGTAAAGGCAGGGGAGCCAGGTCTAGCATTTTGTGTCATTGCTGATAAAGCCGTCTTCCAGAACTGCAGCCCTTCCAATGAAAAATCTCCATCAAACTCTGGCAATTCATTGGCTAACCTGGTTTCAACTGTCAAAACCCGCCCTCCTATCTCCCTACGATTGAAGGAAAAAAAGTTATTTAGTCAGCTGGACAGTGCTCATTTAACTCGGTATCCAAAGCAGCACAACATTCTGAACCCTACTGCACCCAGGGCACGCAAGTTTTTTTTTTACACAATTCTTACTGTCTGACACGGTCAGCCCGTCACTGCCCTTTCAACTTATGGAAATCGAATAAGCTTGTATGGTTTGAGTCTCAATTTTGTTTTGAAGTACTGAATGGATAAAGTTATAATTACAAATACATCTCACTTTGGAGACATTTTATGTTTTATGGTGTAATCTTTCCAAAAGGACAAATTATAGGTTGTACCTTTCCAGTCCGGGACTCTCAAGTGCGGAAACATCTCTGGTCTGGTACCAGTCCCAGCATGGGTGGCGTCCACCAAGGCAACATACAATCTACAGACCTCCTCCTAGGGAACACACACTGTGGTCCGACATGTGCTTCTCGTCACCGAGACCGCCTTCTACCCCCCCGCCCGACTCAGGGGGCTGCCATGTGCACGTGTCTTGGTGCGAGGAGGCCGCCGTCCCCCATCACCCAGGCTCCGTCTACGGCCCATACACAGACTGGTGCTGGGAGTAGGATCATGGGCAAGGGTCGGCATCTCTCCCAGACTCCATCCCCGCTCCAGCAGGCCTCCACAGAGTGCGCCCGGGTCGCCGTTAGCAGCACGCCACCAGTTGACCTCCCGTGGTTCGGAAAATTCTCTGGTCCAGCACCAGTCAGGTCCCAAGGGTGCCGGACCAGAGTGGATAACTGAATTGCAAAAAATTGTTTCAAACAAACAACATATACGCATGTATCCAGCACTCAAAATATTCAGGCAGCAGAACCAAAACGGAGAGGAATTCAAGATATACTTGTTTTGCAAGAAACGATTTGGTGCTGCATTTACCTTGTTCAAAAGAAAATCGAAAACTGAACCACTGAAAATACTTAGAATGATAATTTCCTGTTGCTTTGTCACCACTTGTTCCATGTCTTCTAAAGACCTAAGGTGGGGTTTCACCACCACAAATCTTCGAAAATCACTAAGGTAAACAACCCCAAATGCAACGTTGCAAGCTGCCCATGAAAATCAATCTTCTCCCAACTAAACTACTAGAAGATCACAAGTATAGTTTGCTTACCCGATTCTGAGGTGTACACCTCAATTTATAGGGACACAGAGAGCTTATATGGAGGTTGGTAAGAAACTACGCACGAGCACTACAGGAGTATAACCAGCTAAAATGTGCAGTTTATCAGCACAAAGCTGTGTCAAGCTTCATGCTGCTTATCCAGCCCAGACCACCATATATTATAGCAGCTGAATGGGCAGAATACCAACACTCAGTGATAGTGGGACCTGGAGGAGTAAACCAAATAAAATCTTACAGTACAGGAGGCCATTCAGCGCATCGCGCCTTTGAAAGAGCTAGCCAATTACCCCCACTCCACTGCTCTTTCCCCACAGCCCGGAATCTTTTTCCCTTCAAGTATATATACACAATTCCCTTTAAAGTTATTATTGAATGGGTTTCCACCTTTCAGGCACTGCATTCCAGATTATAACTCGCTGCGTAAATAAATTCTCATCTCCCTTCTGGTTCTGTTGCCAATTACCTTAAATCTGTGTCCTCTGGGCACTGACCCTCCCTCCAATGGAAACTTTCATTTACTCTATCAAACCCCTCATAATTTTGAGCACCTCAATCAAATCTTCCCTTAACCTGCTCTTCTCCAAGGAGAATAATCCCAACTTCTCCAGTCTCTCCACCTAAAGGATAGCAGGGATGAGGGACTTCATTTAAGTAAATCTCCTCTGCATTGTCTCCAAGGCCTCAACATCCTTCCTAAAGTGTGGTGCACAGAAGTAGACACAATACTCTAGGTGAGGCTTAGCCAGTAGGGCTACCAACCCTCCCAGAATGTCCGGCAGTCTGGAGTCTCCTGGAATGGGAAATGAATCTTGCCAGCATTCTCATGGTGTAAGTCCATGATGTTTACAATATACATAGATGACCTGGAAGAGGGGACAGAGTGTAGTATAACAAAATTTGCAGATGACAAAGATTAGTGGGAAAGCGGGTTGTGTAGAAGACACAGAGAGACTGCAAAGAGATTTAGATAGGTTAAGCGAATGGGCTAAGGTTTGGCAGATGGAATACAATGTCGGAAAGTGTGAGGTCATCCACCTTGGGAAAAAAAAAAACAGTAAAAGGGAATATTATTTGAATGGGGAGAAATTACAACATGCTGCAGTACAGAGGGACCTGGGGGTCCTTGTGCATGAATCCCAAAAAGTTAGTTTGCAGGTGCAGCAGGTAATCAGGAAGGCGAATGGAATGTTGGCCTTCATTGCGAGAGGGATGGAGTACAGAAGCAGGGAGGTCCTGCTGCAACTGTACAGGGTATGGGTGAGGTCGCACCTGGAGTACTGTGTGCAGTTTTGGTCACCTTACTTAAGGAAGGATATACTAGCTTTGGAGAGGGTACAGAGACGATTCACTAGGCTGATTCCGGAGATGAGGGGGTTACCTTATGATGATAGATTGAGTAGACTGGGTCTTTACTCGTTGGAGTTCAGAAGGATGAGGGGTGATCTTATAGAAACATTTAAAATAATGAAAGGGATAGACAAGATAGAGGCAGAGAGGTTGTTTCCACTGGTCGGGGAGACTAGAACTAGGGGGGCACAGCCTCAAAATACGGGGGAGCCAATTTAAAACCGAGTTGAGAAGGAATTTCTTCTCCCAGCGGGTTGTGAATCTGTGGAATTCTCTGCCCAAGGAAACAGTTGAGGCTAGCTCATTGAATGTATTCAAATCACAGATAGATAGATTTTTAACTAATAAGGGAATTAAGGGTTATGGGGAGCGGGCGGGTAAGTGGAGCGGAGTCCACGGCCAGATCAGCCATGATCTTGTTGAATGGCGGAGCAGGCTCGAGGGGCCAGATGGCCTACTCCTGTTCCTAATTATGTTCTTATTATGTAGATGGATAGCAGGTACCGGGAACTACTTAAAAATTCCCATCAAAGATTTAGTCTCTCTTGCCATCTGGAATAACCATTCCTCAGGTGACAAAAGCTGCGATCAGACTTTCCTTTCCTAGGAACAGATGGTTTCTTTCAGAATTAGCCTTTCAATCAGAGATTTTTGGGAGAGGGCAAAGATTGAATTTGCTAAATATTCTGGGTGAAATGCACCATGCCGACACATCGGATTCACTCCTTCTGCCGAGTAAAGGCAGCAACATTACTTTAATAAATAGGCAACCAGTATAAAACTATTTACAACAAAATTAACCAAAAAAGTCAAATAATAAAATAGTGCAGAACAGTAAAACACAACTCTAAGCCACAGATCAGAAAAAAGGTGGGCCTGGAACAATCTTTATACTTGAAAATTGAACTTCTTCAAAAAAAAAATGGGAAGAATCTGCCTAACGTTAGTTAATCATCACAGCTATTTAATCAAACTCCACAAAAGAAAACTGGTGCAGCCTCTGAGGATTTATATCTGTAGTCAAAGCTAGAGCACAGTGACATCAAATAATTTGTTAGCCTGTCAGATCAAAGTGAAGGTCTACCTTGGGGCAGTCCCATCAGTCAAAATGTTATTGTTTGCCTTGAAATGGGGTTGGGTGGCCTTTGTGCAGTTAGCACCTGAATCTGCTCAGTGCATCCATGATCACATTCTGTAGCAGGTAGGAGGTTAACAGCTCCTTCATGCTTAGTTCACACTAATGCTATATCTTCAGAACTTTCAGATGTAGGGTTATGGAGCGAGTTGTGAACGATTATGCATCAGACCACTTATGTGTCAGTTAATCTGCCATACATTCAATCCTGAAATGATTCCGGGAGTAGCCAGACTGTTCTTCAGTTTAAGTTACCTACAGGTAATAAGCTGCTTCCATTTCAAAATTAGATGTTAAAGGGCACAACTGGGATTTCCTCTACTTAACCATAAAACTGATTATCCAATAGAGACAAAAATTGCTGCCATCACCAGTCATCTGACTATTGGCATAAGTGCATGGGCTTTTATTTCTGCTAAGAAACAACCTCTACTAAAAAGACTTGGAGTCCTATGGATACTAAAGTCTGACAATAGTAGTAACTAATCAAGAACAGTCAGCATGGATTTGTTATGGGTCTGACTAACTGGATTGAATTTTTTTTGAGTTGTTAACAAGGAGGGTTGATGAGGGTAGGGCATTTGATGTAGTCTACATGGACTTTAACAAGGCTTTCGACAAGGTCCCACATAGCAGACTCGTCAGAAAAGTAAAAGCCCATGGGATCCAAGGGAGAGTGACAGTTGGTTACAAAATTGGCTCAGCGGCAGGAAGCAAAGGGTAATGGTCGACGGATATTTTTGTGACTGAAGGCTGTTTCCAGTGGGGTTCCGCAAGGTTTAGTACTAGGTCCCTTGCTTTTTGTGGTAAATCTCAATTATTTAGACTTCAATGTAGGGGGCATGATTAAAAAGATTGCAGCTGATACAAAAATTGGCCTTGTGGTTGATAGTGAGGAAGAAAGCTGTAGACTGCAAACATACGTCAATGGACGTGTCAGTTGGGCAGAAAAGTAGCAAATGGAAGTGTGAGGTAATGCATTTGTTGAGGGCTAACAAGGCAGGGGAATACAGAATAAATGGTAGGATACTGAGAAGTGTACAGGAACAGAGGGACTCTGGAGTGCATGTCCACAGATCCCTGAAGGTAGCAGGATAGTTAGATAAGGTAGTTAAGAAAGCATATGGGATACTTTCCTTTATTAGCCGAGGCATAGAATATAAGAGCAGGGAGGTTATGCTTGAACTGTACAAAACACTAAATAGTGTAGTTCTGGTCACCACATTACAGGAAAGATGTGATTGCACAAGGGAGGGTGCAGAGGAGATTTCCAAGGATGTTGCCCGGACTGGAGAATTTTAGCTATAAAAGGAAAGATTGGATAGGCTGGAGTTGTTTTTCTTTGGAACAGAGGAGGCTGAGGGGAGCCCTCATTGGAGGTGTATAATATTATGAGGGGCAGAGATAAGAGTGGATAGGAAGGACCTGTTTCCCTTAGCAGAGGGGTCAATAACCAGGGGACATAGATTTAAAGTAATTGGTGGAAAGGATAGAGGGGAGTAGAGGAAAAACTTTTTCACCCAGGTGGTGGTAGGGATGTGGAACACACTGTCTGAAAGGGTGGTAGAGGTAGAAATGCTCTTTGCATTTAAAAAGTATTTGGATGTGCACTTGAAGTGCCTTAACCTAGAGCTGGAAAGTGGGATTAAAGCTGGATAGCTCTGTCGGCCGGCATGGACACAATGGGCCACATGGGCCCCTTCTATGCTGTAAATTTCTATGATTCTCGCACTTTATACGGAGTTTCCACAATGACATTGGATGAGGTACTTTCCTGTGGTATTCCCCGATCCAAATATAGAAATATGCATCTTTGACGGATTATGCTGGCTGCACTGTTTGGATGATCTGCAGTAGAAAAAACATCCTGAATGAAGGTACCCTATGTCATATGGATTAAACATGTGTTTTTAGGGAATACAAAGCTCTCCTCTCCTAAATGGAACCTATTCCATAGCAGTGGTGGATGAAAAATTCTGCATATTGAGGCATAGTAGGCTGCAAATTCTCAAAACCGTGCCAAGAAAACTAGACACCTAAATCTGGAAGGGGCAGCATAACCACCCTTAGTGGCACCTATTAAACATTCCATAAGATCGACAACCAGTTGTATCCTTTTACTGAACTCTCGTGGGCCCCGGTCACTTCCCTCGATGGACTCTTGCCACTCCTTCGCCCCTCCTGCTGTGCCTGCCCGCACTGCAATCAGCGACCTGTTCTTCGTAGCCATAGCCCTCCTCCAGCAGCACGCGCTGCTCCCTCCAATGGCCCCGGCCTGCTGATGATCTTGCAGGTCGGGACCGCGTCGATTTCTGGCAAGGAGCAGCAAGAGTCTGTAGAGAGAAGTGACCGGAGCGCCCAAGAGAGGCATGAATCTGGGGCCAAGAGGCGAGGGCCCAGGGGCAAGCCCACACTGCAATGTGCGCGCGCGCTCGGTCTGTGCAGCACAGCTGATCTCCAGTTAGTCTTGGGTAATCCTTGCCACTGGGCCAAGACCTAGCTCTGTCAAGCCCGTGTGGTGGCTGGTGTTCAACGGCCACCACACGTTAAAAAAAATCCAAGCACAGGCATCTTCCACCCTTCAACATGTAGTTCGGGATCTGGAATATTAGGTCCTTCATTGAAACACCTATGAATCCATCCCTTTTTGGCGTGGAAGCAAGTCATCCTCGCTTCGAGGGACTGCCTATGATGATTTACTGGACTACCTTCTAGCAATGGGACGGGGGAAGAAATCAATCATCGCTGTTTCAGCGAATCATGGAGGTTGGAGCACCAGTCTTGCTCTTTTAGATTATAGTTTGCCTCAGTAAATTCCCTCCGCCTTTTTGAAGGTGGTTGTTAAGCTGGATGTTGAGGTGCAACAAAATTAATACCTAAAAGAATCTGTGTGCGTGGAAATGAATAAAACTGCTAAAGAAACAAAAAAATACTGCAAAGTATGAATGACAACAGGAGATCGATTGCCAAAAAGGAATAGGAAATTTAAGCTTGTTCAGAGAGAAACTCCATAACATAGTTCAGAGAATCACCTAACTACTGAAAGTGAATTTCTGGGAGAGGGCGGAGATTGAATCTGCTAAATATCATTCAGGGAGAAATGGTTTTCATAGAAATTTACAGCACAGAAGGAGGCCATTTCGGCCCATCGTGTCCGCGCCGGCCAACAAAGTGCTATCCAGCCTAATCCCACTTTCCAGCTCTTGGAGGGTCAATCTTATTTGGACATAAAGCAAGAAACATTCAAGTTACATGAGCAGTTCTGAACATCATAACCTACAAGTCGAAACAGTTTTGAACAATTATCATGTACTTAATTCTAAAATAGGACTTTGGATCGTAAGTTAATGCTTTCATAGTTTGATGTATGTAGAGGAGCAGTTAGACTTCTTACCTGGGTTTTTCTGGAGCATCTGAAGGATCACTGCAGAATGGTTCTTGGTAGACAATTTCTGCCAGGTTATGATCAAACAGTGTTGCCACAATTTCCTCTCGACTTGGCGGTGACATTAAAGGCTTTAAAATGTGAGCACCTGATGTTCGGCTGATGTAACAGTTATTTTTGGTTTGTAATGGGGAACAGACAGATGCTGGAGAACTATGAGACGTTGCTGGGGAGCCATTACTATATTTGGAAGCGCACAGCTCTGGATCTTCACAGCTTGTTGCAGCAATGTCATCACCAATAAATCCCATAACTCCATTTGGACTTGAACCAGTAGAAAGGCCAGACAGACACACCTCAGATCTGTCACACAATCTTCCACTTCTTTCATCCAATAGCATTATTTGGCTACTGGATGACTTTACAGGGCCACATGAAGTTCCATTCTCCAAAGAATCACAACATTGATTAGGGGTCTGATTCGTCAATTCCATAGTTGACATTCCAGAACAATGGGCACTGGATGACTCGGAAGAGCTTGACAGAGCATTTTGAACTGGCATATTGGAGTTTTTATTCAATTGTTTCAACTTCTCTCCATTGTCTAAAGAGGACTTTTCAAAAAGATCAGGGCTTATTGAGCCAGACCTGGCCCACTCTGTATTGTCTGAAGCCTTATGTACCTGGTCAGAGTGTTGCATTTTACTGCTCTGAGACTTGTAAGCACAAGTCTCTATTACTGCCTGGGCTGGAACAGACTCCTGAATAATATCGCTCAAAAACTTCTGAGGCAGATTTTGCTCAGCTGCTGGCATGAATTGGCACCCGGAATATATGGTACAATATCTGGTTTGTCCAACAGTATTAATATCAAAATTGTAAGACTGTGGAAGTTCAGGTGATAAGCTATCAAAACTGTAACAACTATCAAAGCCTGCATCTGAATGGAAAACAGGGCTGTCATCAGAAAAGGGACATTTAGATTGAGAAGTTTGAGATTTCTTGGTCAACTCCCTTTTAGAGGTTTTGGTTTTCTTCTGTGCAACCTTTGTACTTCTTGTGTTTTTTGTTTTTTTAGAGAAAGCATCCTTTGGAGATTTTGAATGAGCAGCAGGGAGAAGAACAGAAAAGCCGGTGCTAGAACTTTTATTGAATTCAATTTGCTCATTTGGGTAAGAAATACTTCTATTAAACTGTTGTTTTAGTGAAGGGGTTTGAACATTTCCTTGCTGCGCTTTTTGTTGCCTTTTCTGCAGCAACTCTCTTAAAACCGTGAGACTAGACTGACCATTACTAACGGGTGTCTGACCATCTATTCTTATATTTTGTATGATATTTGTTTCCAAAAAAGTTTCAGACACAGATCTTTGCTTTATTCTAGGAGGGGTGAAATCAGATATGTCTAAAATGTTGCCAGTTTCTTGTTCCCTTTCCAAAACTTTTTTCACCAATTTACATGGAGTAAGATTAAGACTCTGACCATCCTTTTCACTTCCTAGCGGAGAAATTCTGGCAGGTAAATCTGTAACATTGTTTACTGATGAATATGCCAAATGTCGATTTACCTCAGAAATAATTAGAGTAGGTTTTGATTGTTGATCAAGTTTGGATTGTTGGAATGGTCGGGATGCATGGTTTATTTTGCAATCAATCTCTAGCTCAGATCGTGATAATGTAGACTTTTGATCAGTTTCATACATGTGCGTGCCCTCACCATTTTGAATCTCTTTAACTTCAGAAACGTGCTGCCCACCAGTCTTTGTGTAGCTCATAACCGGTGACCTCTGCTGTGATAGATTGTTTCTCTGTAGTTTGCACATGTCTTCAGTTAACTGAACTGGCAGATGACAGTACTGCAAAGACTGCGGACGAGGTTGGACAGCGGAAGAGGCCGTTAAATGATCACTTTGAGCAAATCCTGTCTGTGGTGCAAGGTTTGTGTCCATTGGTAATTGGAAATTATCTGTCATTTGAGTTTTGTTATCCAACATGTAAATAGAATCAGATTGTACACAAGAAGGACTTGTTTTACTGAGACTGAAAGGGAGACTGGAATGCAACTGAGACTGAGAACACGTTGCCATTTGAGATAGTGTGTCCGAGACTTGTTCATCTGGTGGATAAGAAAAGCCAGCCAGGTCTGTGTTGTCATCGGTTTCCAGCAAAGAACAATAGTAACCCCCAGAATCATCTTGAATTTCTTCAGAATAAGGCTGTGTTGAAGGAAGATGCCCCGTTGAACAGATACTAAGAGGATTGTTGGGGTGCTCATCAGTCTTGGAAACGGGCTCAGATTCTGCAACAAGCAAATTTTCAAAATCACCACAAAACCTACTTTTAGCTTTCTCTTTAAGGGATGAATTCAGTTCATTGTTGACGAGCTCAGAGCATCTAGTTTGTTCATGTGGTTCTGAACTTTGACCTGTTTCTTGCTTTTCACCAAGGTATGGAATTGTATTTTTCTGTTTCCGAGTCCATCTTTTCCTGGTCTTCTTTCGCTGTTTTCCCTTCTGATCATCTTTTTCACCATCTGTCATCTGCTTAGCTTTCTGGGATAATTTTGTCTTTTTAGCTGCAGTGCTAGCATTGCTGGGAGATTTTTTCCTGGATTTCAAGCATTGCTTTTTTTCGCGATTTCTACTACCTTGCAACAAAATGTTCTCATCAGATTTGTTTAAAACACATGGATCACAGTCTTTTACCAGTACGTCGTCTTCTATTGATACAATGGATGGTATTCCATCCCCTTGCAATTCACTTGGTGACCAGCATCGAGGTGGTGATAGTTTAGAAGGACTCGGCAGCCTCTCCGACATAAAGCCAAGTTTAGACATTACGTCTTTATAGTCTGTTGAACAGTCGTCAGTCTCAGCACTATAGCAAGGCGAAGGTGGTGAAAGTGGTGCAAATTCTATTTTCCTTGCAGTACATTCACTTCTCTTTCCCTGACTCTGGCTAGAAATGCCCAGTTTTTCCTTTCTTTGTAGTTTTTTGAATCTTCCAGCTCTTTTCTTCAAGCTCGACTGAACTTTTGCTTTTTTCCCTCTCTTTGGTGTAGGTGTTGCAAAAGGTTTGATAACAAGAGGAGGTTCAGTGACCTTGGGCCACCATTCTTTTAATGGTGAAAGTTTGTGATACTGTTGCAGTTTATCATCATCAAGCACAACGTGGTCTTCATTTGAATCCACTTTCCCT
Organism: Pristiophorus japonicus; assembly: GCF_044704955.1. NCBI lineage: Eukaryota > Metazoa > Chordata > Chondrichthyes > Pristiophoridae > Pristiophorus > Pristiophorus japonicus. The sequence continues at coordinate 215,754,385 of NC_091983.1, read as the reverse complement.
ATCTTAACCAACATATTTTTCCTACCCTTGAATCTGTTAATAATAATATATTTTATAATCACAGGGGGTTCCTTCTTATTAAACCTCCTCCTTTTACGTGATTGCTGAGAACGATCTGTACCGTCATCATTGACTTTTGAACATTCTGACCGAGTTGGACTGGTCTTCATGATTTCTGAGCCTTGGCCATGTTCACTGTCTTCAGCTTCATAGCTTACTTTTCGCTTTGTTCGGAGTGTATATTTACTGCATGCTAATCGAAATGATTGTCCCTCCAGGCCATTTTCTGGAGACCCTGCCATATTAAAGATTTGGGATGCTAAAGGAAGTCCATTATCTAAAGATGAAATTGAATTCTGATCCAGTGATGCTTTATTTTCCAGTAGTCCGTTGCTACAAGAATTCAGTTCGGTGGAATGGGCATTCTTTAACTTTGCAGCTGCAGATTTCCCCATCAACTGGGTACCATTTGATTTCTTTCTACTCAATTTGAGCTTTAATTTGCGGTCATCTGATTTCTGAACTTTAGAAGACTTGAAGACTTTTTCTGGACATTTCAGACAGTTGGGAAGCACCACACTAGGAAAAAATGTGTATTGTGCCTCATGCTGATCAATGACGGTTTTCTCTCTTTGGGTTGCTTGAAAGTCTTCATATCTAATTTTAAGTTCACTAAGGCTCGTCTCAATGTTGTTTTCAGGTGTTTCTGTAGTTTTGTGTTCTTCAAAAAGCTGAACTGTATTTTTTATACCCATTAGGGGCATCAAAGGTTTATCACACATGTTTTCTGTTTTATTGAATGCAAGAGGCACTGTATTAGCTATCCTCCCGACTAAGGAACTGAGAGTTGAATTACTATGAAATTCATCTTCACTGGTTAGGTTCCTCTGGTGCGTAAACGGTAAATTCTTTTCACAGTTAATGCTGATATATCGCTTTACTCTCTGAAGTCTATCAGTGTGTGCTGATAGCTGTTTTTCATAGTTACTGGTTATATGTTTGTTTTCACAGACTGCATCTGGAGATCTATCTACCATATCAGCATCCACAAGCTTCACACTGCAAAAGCCAAGGTCTTCACTAGGTGCACTATATTTTAAATCATAACTGGCTTCATTTGAAACGTTAGAAACTGAGTATTCAGGCTTCTTTGCTGTGATGAATGAATTTTGATATGAGGGTAATTCTGTAGAGTTCAAACCACTGAGTGTATGAGGTGTGGTACCTGCATGATTGCACTGTAGTCCAACATGTTCCAATGTCGGCAGTTCTAATATCACAGTTTCTTTGTGAAAAGTCGTCTTGGTCGGCACTTTGTCTCGGACTGCTAATGTAGAATGAGTTCTTGAACCATTTTCATTTAAAGTATTATCTAAAATTCAGTAAGATAGTCACAGAATTACTGAAGAACATGAAAATATTTCAGTTTGATACAATGAAAGCCAGTAAATGTTGCAACATTAAAAGTACAGTAATTATCAACTTTATCTCTCTTCAGGTACAGCAAGTGATCAGGAAGGCCAATGGTATCTTGGCCTTTATTGCAAAGGGGATGGAGTATAAAAGCAGGGAAATCTTGCTACAGCTATATAAGGTATTGGTGAGGCCACACCTGGAATACTGCGTGCAGTTTGGTTTCCATATTTACGAAAGGATATACTTGCTTTGGAGGCAGTTCAGAAAAGGTTCACTAGGTTGATTCCGGGGATGAGGGGGTTGACTTATGAAGAAAGGTTGAGTAGGTTGGGCCTCTACTCATTGGAGCTCAGAAGAATGAGGTGTGATCTTATCGAAATGTATAAGATTATGAGGGGGCTCGACAAGGTGGATGCAGAGAGGATGTTTCCACTGATGGGGGAGACTAGAACTAGAGGGCATGATCTTAGAATAAGTGGCCGCCCATTTAAAACTGAGATGAGGAGAAATTTCTTCTGAGGGTTGTAAATCTGTGGAATTCGCTGCCTCAGAGAGCTGTGGAAGCTGGGACACTGAATAAATTTCAGACAGAAAGAGACAGTTTCTTAAACGATAAGGGGATAGGGGGTTATGGGGAGCGGGAGGGAAGTGGAGCTGAGTCCATGATCAGATCAGCCATGATCTTATTGAATGGCGAAGCAGGCTCAAGGGGCCGTATGGCCTACTCCTGTTCCTATTTCTTAAGTTCTTATGTTCCTATGTTCCTATGCTAGCCACCTGCATCCAGGCTATTCTCCTCAACTGGGTTAGTGCAGCTGGGAACAATTTTCACACATTAGTGACTTATTTGGACCCAGGCTTGAATGGTACTCAAGGTGGCCACCATGCAATTTTCTTTCCCTCCCTGAAACAAACCAACAAAGAGCCTGAAATTTAAAGCAGTTGCAACCAATATTCCCTTTTACTTTTATTTTGGGTGCACAACCTCTAAGGGAACGTTGGGTGAACTGTCCCGTGATTGACATCAGCAAAGTAGCCTATTTAGAGCAATGCCTTAAAAAGGAACAGGCTAGGTTAGCAGCTAAACATTGTAATCATGTTCCAGACCATGAGATCCAGTAATGGGACTAAAATATTCCTTTAATTTCCCAACTCCAACTCCACATAAAACTAAAAAATACACTGAAATAGGGCTAACACTGGTGCTACATTAAACTGTGCTACAAAGGGGTAGGTCTGGAGTTGCCACCTGCAGCTCTGCACAGCAAGCTTCTCATTTTGGCTGTTCTGCAAGTCATTTAGTGGAGATCAAGCACGTGCCCACAACAGTCGAGGGCAAGTCACCCTTGGTGTCTCACTTATCACTATGTTGCTAACTTAGAAAGCATTATCAGAGGCCTGTGAATAAGCAGGTTGTTCATTTTCCTAGAGTGTAATTCATACAGCACAGGAGACCACTTGGCCCATCATGCCTGTGCTGGCTCTTTGAAAGAGCTATCCAATTAGTCCCACTCTCCTGCTCTTTCCTCATAGCCTTACAAATTTTTCCTTTTCAAGTATATCCCTTTACAAGTGTGGTATGTAGTCAGAGGAAACCAACAAGAAATAAATGCTGTAGGAAATTGAGATGAGAAAGTGGAAAACAAGCTATGCAACACACAATTTCTGGATAAGCACATAATTTCTTTGATTTGTGTTTCAACCCAGCACTGGTAGGATCCTTACAGCCAGAAGCGGGGATAGCTGTTTATCCCAGCAAAATGAGAGCAATCTCAATCCAGGTCCCCATGGGTGTGAATTTGCAATTATAAGCTTTTCCATAATTTGGGAATAAAGCACAAGATTCATCTCAAAAATGACTGGAGGTGGCAACAGGATGTCATTATGTCCTAAGGCATTGGCTTAATATGAATTGCATCATGTTGGGTACTTGACAAATAAAAATTTTTTTTCCAGACATTTTCAATATAGTGCTATTCTTAAAAATTCTTCATATTCTATAAACCTCTTATATACAATTAAATGTCTAGTTGAACTACAGTGACTTTAACATTGAAAAATGCGCCCAAGCCCTTCAGAGAAGCAATCATCAAAAATAAGTAATTAACCTTGTGAAGCCACTATACAAATGTAAGTTTGTTCTTTATTTGCATTTCCTCCTCTTTCAAAAACACTTAAAAAAAAATAAACTGACAAAACCATCCACATAATTATCTTTGGTCAGTAAATTGGTACACCATTAACAATGTACGAGATTAAAAGCAAATTCGATTGGAAGATATCAGTTCAAGCTCTATGGCATTTATATCAATCTTTCATTATCGGGTCCAGTCAGACTGTTGAGGTAATTAATAGAATATGCTGTGTTTCATCTCTCTGAGTGAAGTGACCAGTTATCCAATGAATTGTTAACAAAAAGAGATGGGAAGGTGGGGGAGATGTACAGGCTGGGCTGCTATTCAGTTAATTTTAAATAAATAAGGTGTTGTTCTCAACTGACATGCAGTTATTGTGACCCATAGCTCACTGTTTATTTATGAGTGGGGAAAGAAGAGAGAGTAATAGTTAAACCACTCTGCAAAGAAGTGTTGAATGAAGTGCTTTCACGTTACTTCAATATACTATCCTAGTATATACCAACTAAAATATCAACTTATTGCAGTGCATTTAATTGCACAACTGTACAAGATTATTGTAGTTTAAGGGGTAGGAATAATATACATACATTGTATGTTCTCAGTTCAAACCAAGGATCCTGCAATAGATACTAGTTTGCATTCTATAAAGTTAACCCATGTACTTGTATCAAAATCTTACACCAAAGACGACAAGTTTGCTGCTGAAGACGTACTAAATTGTGCAGGTTTAGGATTGTGCCTCGCTACAATAAAGTATCTTGCAACTGAGAGAAACCGAAGTGTCCAATGACCTCTTCTAGCTATCTGATTATCCCCTTAGATCTGCCACCTTCTCGCAACAAGTAGGAATTATGTGAACTTTGCTTCCATTCTTCCATGTTGATTGGTCTATAGGAAGTAGATAACTTGGCATATTAATTGGGATTAATTAACAGATCAATTCTCACTATCTGGCTCCATAGCCGGACTCCCTGCAAGCTTCTCTCGTACGTTCATCTCTTGCCGAGAATCTGCTTCTTCACCAGCACCAATCTGCAGTCTCCACCTCCAATAGGTTAGTGCCTTTTGGTAGTGCTGTACCTCATTTCCCAGCTTCAACATTAACCCTCCCAGTCTTCCTGCCTGCTTTCTTTGTATGAGTGCTTCTTGCCCCCATTCCTTCTCCGCAATATATTACCAAGTCAAGTTGGTGAGTTTGAAATGCAAGATAGTCCCAGTTGTCAAGGAATTGAGCCTCTTACCCAAGTCCTGGCTCACTCTGGACCTCCTACATTCGTCCTCTCTAGCCCGCTCCAGGTCTGCCTCCAGTTAGATTAATTACTGCAATGAAACTATCTCATATAAACTTATGCTCATCCAAAACTCTGTTGCCCATATCCTAACCCGCACCAAGTCTCGTTCACCCACCAACCCGGGTAAGGATGGCAGATTTCCTTCCCTAAAAAGGACATTAATGAACCAGATGTGTTGTTATGACAATCCAGCAGTTTCATGCTCACCATTACTGATGCTTTCAATTCTAGATTTATTTAATTAACTGAAATTAAATTCCCCAGCTGCCGTGGTGTGATTTGGATTCATACTTTTTTGAACTCGGAGTTATAGTCCAGGCTTCTGGATTACTAGTCCAGTAAAATAACCACTATGCTACCGTATCCCGTTACCTGCTGTTCAAGATGAAGATCGACCGTGGCTGTGTGTGGGCCAGTGAATTAAAAGCCTGCATATATGATGGCTCTGGTGTTGAATTTCTAAATAGTTCTTCTGTATATTGCAAATGATTGCATTTTGTTCTTTATACACAGCGTAACCCAAAGTTGCATAGTGCTGCGTGTGTGACGAACAGGAAATGTATGCCCTACCAGTTTTATTATTCGAGATGACCTCTTCCGGCTGAGTAAATGAATAGCTAGAAAGAAAACCAATTCAACTCAAATGTCAACTAACATGAATTGCTCAAGATTTCCTTTAAAGTTAGAAAACTACCACTCAACAAAAAAAAAAATCTACTCTCTTGCAACAGCCCAAATTTAATCCATAGTAATCAATACAGATCCAATACATGTGCATGCCTTGTAGCTGACCTCGCCCTTCAGTACTCAATGGTTCACAGCACAGGCAATAGACACATACCAGTGTTCTCATCTGCCGCCCCATCAAGCTGAGGAATAGAAATATTCGCCATCATGTTCCGATTTCCCCGCCACTCTAGCTGACCATCAGAGAACGCGTTATCTTCCTCTGATGAGCAGTCACTTACATTCTTCTCTGAAAATCTGAAACAGAATTTTGAAAAAACACTGCAATGTAGATATTCATTGGTTTCAAGCATTTTCAGCACAAACAATATCCTATTAGATTGGAAAGCTTATTGGAGCCATGACCTATTCACCAAATATATTAATCTCCAGAATCAAACTGTTTTAAATGCTTAAAAAAAACATTTGAACTCAATTTTCTCCCTGTCTGCAAGAATTCTTCAAAATAAAGTAAATCCAATGCATTTTGGCTGCTATCCATTTTCGTACAACTACAGGATGTGTAAATACAACTACAGGATGTGTAAATTCTTGTGCTTTGCACCCTACCTACATGGCTTGACATGGCAGAGGACTAATTGCCAGATCTCTGCTGCTCAGACACCAGATGCAGAGAAGCAGGTTATTCATGTATCTTTCGCCAAAAGCAGTGTGGGGAGACAACAGAAATTACTAAAATACCTTCAAAAATATAATGATGGGACTGAATTTTCTTCAATCCAATCCCAACCTTTAGCACAATTATCTACTCCTGATAATTCCAAGTTATTCATTTTTGTCCAATTCAAATTATCCAGTAGCCCTTTTATGCACAATTTAAATTATCCAGTAGCCCTTTTATGCACAATTTAAATGATCCAGTATGAATGAAGGAACTTTGAACTAACACGAGTACATTGTACAACTTTTTTTAAAAAAAAGCAGATTTTCAATGTAATATCTGCATTGAAACGTTTAACAGGTTTTGTGATTTCAATAGCAATTTTTCCCCTGGCTAAGAGTCAGAGAAATGGAGGAGACATGGGATTAGGAGTTCAGCTGGAAAGGACATTGAGGTTGCAAACAATCTGATTCAGCAAAAGACAGTGGTTGAAAGGGTAATGGAGTCAGTGGCGAGAACCCAAGATGATGGCTTCGGTCAACCTAATGTTTAGCTGGACGAAGTTGATGCTCATTCAAGACATGGTGGGACAAGCAGATAAGACAACAAGGAGGCAGTGGAGAGGCTGATCTGGGTGCCATTGGCATACATGTGGATGCTGACCCCATGTTTGCAGATGATGTTTACGAGTACCACCTAGAGGACAAAGTCGACCAACGATAGATCTCTGGGGGACTCCAGAGGTGACAGTGTAGGTCTGGGAGGACAAGCTATTGCTAGAGATGCTGCAGTAATGATTGGATAAGAGTGGAACCAAACAAGGTCAGTCCCATGGAGCTGGACAACAGCTGGCATGATTAAGAAGTTTGATGATACAAAAATTGGCCATGTGGTTGATGGTGAGGAAGAAAGCTGTAGACTGCAGGAAAATATCAATGGACTGGTCAGGTGGGTAGAAAAGTGGCAAATGGAATTCAATCTGGAGAAGTGTGAGGTAATGTATTTGGGGAGAGCTAAGGAGGCAAGGGAATACACAATAAATGGTAGGATACTGAGAAGTGTAGAGGAACAGCAGGACTTTGGCGTGCATGTCCACAGATCACTGAAAGTAGGACAGTTAGGTAAGGTGGTTAGGGCATACAGGATACTTTCCTTTATTAGCCAAGGCATAGAATACAAGAGCAGGAAGGTTATGCTAGAACTGTATAAAACACTAGTTCGGCCACAACTACAGGAAGGATGTGATTGCACTAGAGAGGGTACAGAGGAGATCGATGAGGATGTTGCCTGGATTGGAGAATTTTAGCTGTGAGGAAAGACTGGACAGGCTGGGGTTGTTTTCTTTGGAACAGGAGGCTGAGGGGTGATTTAATTGAGTTGTAAAAAATTATGAGGGGCCTAGGTAGAATGCATAGGAAGAACCTATTTCCCTTAGCAGAGATCAATAACCAGGGGGTACTGATTTAAAGTAATTGATAGAAGCATTAGAGAGGAGTGGAGGAGAAACTATTTCACTCAGAGGGTGGTTGGGGGTGAGGATCTGGAACTCACTGCCTGAAAGGGTGGTAGAGGCAGAAACTCTCACCACATTTAAAAAGTACTTGGATGTGCACTTGAGGTGCTGCAACCTATAAGGCTACGGACAAAGAATTAGAAAGTGAGATTAGGCTGGATAGCTTTCTCCCAGCACAGTCACAATAGGCCAAATGGCCTCTTTTCGTGCTGTAAATTTCAGTGATTCTATGAACAGAGGAGAGGCATTGGAGGATCCTGTTGAAGACTGCATAGAGGTTGAGGACAGGTAATTCACTGCAGTCACAAAGAAGGGCTTTCTGTGCCGTGGGAGGGATGGTAACCTAATTAGAGGAATTCAAATGGTTATGAAGATAGGTACAGATCTGGAAGGCAAAATGTTCTATGGACCTTAAAGAGGGAAGGGAGGTTGGAGACTGGGTGCTAGTTGGAAAGGAGAGGAAAGACCATGGTGAGTATTTCTGAATTGGAGGATGATGATGGCGGTTTGGAAACTGAGGGAGTCATTTAAAATATTAGCTAGCACGGGGGTCAGGAAAGAAAGTTGGATGGTCAGGAGTCTTATAGGAATGGGGTTGAGGAAGTAGTAGATAGGTCATAGGAACATAGAAGATAGGCCAGTCAGCTCCGAGCCTATTCCGACATGCAATGAGATCATGGCTGATCTGTATCTCAACTCCATCCACCTTCCTAGCTCCAAACCTTTTTATACCTTTGTCCAACAAAATCTTAGATTTAAAATTATTTGTTAAGCTAGCATCTACAGTTTTATGTGGGAGAGTTCCACACTTCTACCACCCTCTGTGTGAAGAAGTGTTTCCTAACTTCTCTCCGGATAGGCCTGGCTTTGATTTTAAGGTTATGTCCCCTTCTCCTAGACTCATGGTCAAGGTGAGCTTGGAGAGGACAGGAGGAGAGACAGGAGAGAAACTAGAGAGTGGGGGTCCAAGTGTTGAATGTGGTTGAGAGTAAGCGGGGAGATTTGATTTAATGGGCAAGGGGAAGAGAAAGAAGCAGTAGAGGCAACGTACGGATGGTCTCCATCGTAGTGACGAAGAAATACATAAGTAGTAGTTAAGAGGCGAGTGTGGAGAGGGAATGAAAAAGGGTTTAAAGGGTGTGTTTGGTAATGAATAAAAAGGAGCCTGGGTTATCTTTGTTCTCCAGGATAATTGTAGAGTAGTGGACAATTTTGGCAGACGAGAGAGAGCAAGGGCCATCAGCCCAGAGTCACATGTGGTTGACCCAGATCTAATATTGGTTAGCCAAGTCCGTAAAACACTATACATCAATAATTTAAATGAATACTGGTAATATGACAGCATTGGTGTACAGCTGGGTAAACAATGCTAATACTGAGCCAAGGCTTGCATCATCCTGTGCTTTCTTTGGATCAATACCAAATAAATATTGCCTGCAGATAAACATGAATAAAAAGTAAATATTTAAATCAGTTACAGAAAGTACTGTGCACTTCATTGATATTATATATGTAAATTTCATACCTCATTTTCCCAACATTATCTGGAAATTCACCATCCCAACGCTGAGACATTATTAAACTCAGCTCCAACTCTTCTTTCTGAACTTCAGGCTCATTTTCTTCATCATCACTGTTTTGTTGGTAGCTGCAATTTCCTGCAGATTGTTGCGAAGATCTACCAGGTGCAAATTGAGATCTTGCAATGCCATACCCATCATCCTCCAGCCCAGCTAACAGATGCACCATTGCCTGGTCCTGACTGGCATCTATTTGAACAGTCACATATTGAAAAAGTGTTAGTTTGCAAGCCGCAAATCTCATCCACTTACAAGATTGAGGTGCCATTTTCATAGTAGATGCTTTAAAGTTATTTATGATGGTAACATTTGCATTGGAGTTAAAACAAATGAGAGAAATACAGCACCGTGAGGGGAACAGGGGGGTGAGGGGGCAGGGGGGAAAAGAGTAAAATTGGTGATAGGAAGAATGGGTGGTGTGAGGGAGAACACAAGTGCACAAGTATCAGAGGCGAGGGATACAGACAAGCGTGCAAGAAAGGTGCGTGGGGGAATGGTGGGAGGACACATCTTCGAAATTAAAGCAATTTTACGTGACCACTATTTGAGTTTGCTGCATGCTTAGTTACATCATGTTTTGATAACAGTAGGAATAATTGTAATCAGGTTGCTTTAGTCTTAAAATTAATCTTCAAATTCTCAATAAATATTTACATATCGGTTCCATTTAGAAATAGCAATTTAAGATATTGACCCATGTCTACTACACTTATTGTTCTCTTGCCCAACTCAACCAACACTATTCTTTATTAAATCCCAGTTTAGTGAGAGCAACATGGCTAACACTCCTAATTTTTTTTTTTACTTCCTCTGCTGCATCACCACAAACTGAAATTATGGCTCTCTATTCACTGCCTTCCACTTTCAAACGGATCATGCAACTTGAGACAAGAGAAGCAATTTTATCTATCATAGTTATTTACTGGATATTTTCTTTGATTACAGTACGAGTTATAATTAGTGGATTGATCAAGCTGCATATAAATATACATTGTGGTCTGGTACACTCAAAGAATTAATAAGTATCTGTAGACTGCTCCTGTGAAACAAAGGGCAATAAGCTCATGTCTGTTGATTCTTAAAATGTTTAAATCATCCGGTCTCTATAATTACTGGTCTAGACCTTCAACGGTATCGACATTCTCAGATGTGAAAACCGACACGCGTCATAAATCATTCAGCAAATGTGCTCAGAAGTTGGGAGTGGAGGTGGTGGGGGACAACGGGACATGAATTTGTTCCTCATTCTGAGCGATGCAAAGCAAATGAGGATTTCAATCACTGGCAGAGTCTCAACGCTCAGCAGTGACAGAAATGTATGCAAGAGTTGACAGGATAATAATTTCCGAATATAGAGACATCCTTCGACAAGGAGCTGCTTAAGCCCAAGTGGGTAGTTAAATCCCCCGCTCTTAGGGACTGGATTTGTGTTAGTCCTTCAATATGACAAAGGGTCTCGCACGACAACGGTCGTTGAAGCCAAATTGCTCTAGCTTTTTGGAGGAGCTTGTCCACTCAGTATAGCCCACCACCTCTGGGAATTGCATTGGTTAATGCCAGTATCAAATAAAAATGTGTAGTGCATGCCACTCTATGGCTCAGTCTCGAAAACTAGACACTTGTGAAAACTGACTAGATAGCCCACAAAGCTTTCAATTGGAAGTGGCAATCTCAGATGTTTGGCATTTGTTTCCATTTCAACTGGAACTGGCCTGTCACACCAAAAAAAAACAGAATTGGCCTTTTTCACGTTGCAGTCATGAATTTGGACAGCCATGTGGTTCATCATCTTATACATAAGATTGTCCCAATGTGCTGCCCAAGCATGCAATGAAGTTCAAAGAGGCTAACTCAATGACACCCGAATCAAATTCAACAGCACTGGCCCATAAGCACATGACATGCTATCTGTGCAGCACATTAAGGACTCACAACTACTGTACAAGATGTATTTATATAAAAGCAAAATAATGCTAAAATAAAAACAGAAAAAGTTGGAAATCGCAGCGGGTCAAGCAGCATCTGAGATATATTGATATAGCGCCTTTAATGTAGAAAATCATCCCAAGGTGCTTCACAGAAGTATAAATCAGACAAAAATGGACACGGAGCCAAAGAACAAGATTTCAGGAAGCGGGACAAAAAGCTTGGTCAAAGAGGTTGGTTTTAAGAAGAGTCGGAAAAGGAGAAGGGGAGGGAGGAAATTCCACAGAATTGGGCCCAGATGGCTGAAGGCAATGGAGGAATTCAGAATTCTTCGGAGGATGTAGGGCTGGATAAGGTTCCAGAGATAGGGAGCAATGAGGCCATGAAGGGATTTAAATACGAGGAAGAGAATTTTAAATATTTAAAGCTTTGGAAGCCGAGAGCCAATGTAGGTGAGCGAGGACTGGGGTGAAGGTGATCAGAATCGAGATAGGATACGGGCATTAAGTTTTGAACACGCTGAAGTTTGTGGAGTGTGGCGGGTGGGAGGCCAGCCAGAAGAGCACTGAAATAGTTGAATCTGGAAGTGAAAGGCATGGAATAGGGTTTCTACAGTACATGAGAAAATCAGTATAAAAATTGCAAAGTGCTGCAGTAGAGGGACCTGTGGATCCTTGTGCATGAAACACAAAAAGTTAGTATACAGGTAGAGCAAGTAATCAGGAAGGCAAATGGGACGTTGGCCTTTATTAGGGGATAGCGTGTAAAAGAAGAGAAGTCCTGCTACAACTGTACAGGGTATTGGTGAGGCCACACTTGGGAGTACTGTGTACAGTTTTGGTCTCCGTATTTAAGGAATGATATACTTGCATTGGAGACTGTTCAGAGAAGGTTCATAGATTGATGAGAGATGAGAGGGTTACCAAGAAGATAGGTTGAGTAGGTTGGGCCTATACACATTGGAGATTAGAATGAGAGGTGATCTTATTGAAGCATATAAGACAATGAGGGGGCTCGACAAGGTGGATGCAGAGAGGATATTTCCATTCATAGGGGAAACTAAAACTAGGACAGACTCAGAATAAGGGGCCGCCCATTTAAAACTGAGATTAGGAGAAATTTCTTCTCTCAGCAGGTTATAAACCTGTAGAATTCTCTGCCCCAGGGAGCTGTGGAGACTGGGTCTTTGAATATATTTAAGGCGTAGACAGATTTTTGAGCGAGAAGGGAGTAAAGGGTTATGGGGAGCAGGCAGGGAAGTGGAACTGAGTCCATGATCAGATCCGCCATGATTTTATTGAATGGCAGAGCAGGCTCGAGGGGCCAAATGGCCTACTCCTGCTCCTATTTCTTATGTTCTTATGAGCAAGGCTGGCAATGCTATGAAGATGGAAGTAGGCGGTCTTTGTGATCAGAAACTCAGCTTAGCGTCAAATAGGATGCTGAGATTGTAACTGATCGGGTTCATCCAGAGACAGTCCCAGGAGGGAAAAGGAATCACGGACAAGGGTTCAAAGTTTATGGCAGGAGGAAGATAACAAAGCTTAACTGGAAGAAACTCATTCAGGACTGGATAGATAGGCAGTCTAACAACACAGAGGCAGTGGAGTGGGCAGTGCAGGTTCCATTGCTGGAGATGCTTTGGCTACGATTAGATGGGCAAGAGTGGATCAAAAGGAAAAAGCCTTGCATTTACATAGCACCTTTCATGACCACCGGACGTCTCAAGCGCTTTACAGCCAATAAAGTACTTTTGGAGTGTAGTCACTGTTGTGAAGGAGGGCAGTCCTCCTGAACTGGACAATGCTGGAGAAGCATTTGAGGATGATATTGTGGTCGACTGTTGCAAAGGATACAGAGTTTTAGACAAGAAGGATGAATAGTGCACCATGGTCACAAACCGTGTTTGTGACTTTGATTAGGGCTGTTTCAGTGCTGTTGTTGCAATGGAGACTTGAATGGAGAGATTCAAACATTGAATTGCAGGAAAGATGAGCACATATTCAGGAGGCGCCAACACGTACAAGGACTGGAGAGGAACGGAAGGTTGGAGATATGTGGTTGCTTGAGGAAGTTTTTGGAGGAAGAGGTAATGACAGCTTTGAATGGGAGGGGAACAGTCGCCAACAAGAGGGAGCCAATTACAATCTCAGCGATCATGAAGGCAAGGAAGGAAGTTGGATGGTCAGCAGTTTAGTGGGAATGGGGTCAAGGGAGGTGGTTCTCATGGAGAAGATGAGGTCAGATGGGGCATGAGGATAGATAGGAGAGAAACTAGAAAAAGATGAGAGTTATGGGCTAGGGCGTGGGGCAGTGGTTTGGCTTGGTGGGCAAAGTGAAGTTGCAGACGAATCATCACTCTTTTCTTCCTTCCCCCACCCTCTCCCAGGCCCCTTTCCACTTAACTACTTTATGGAGAATGGAATTGCAGCTTTGAGTATTCCAAGGAAGTATTAGCCAAGCAGGTCTCTGAGCAAGACTGACTTATTACCTATGCACTACTTGCTAGCAATCCATGTTGTCCAAGGCTGCACTGTAGCTTTTGATGACGGGGTGGGGGGGCGGGGGGGCAGTGCTGTGTGGCGGGGTCAGGTTGTCTTACGGATGTTTAGTGTAAGGCCCATGCTTTCGTACGCCTCGGTGAAGATATTGACAATGGCTTGGAGTTTGGCCTCTAAATGTGCGCAGACGCAATCGTCATCCACGTACTGCAGTTCGATGACAGACGATGGGATGACCTTGGATCTAGCCTGGAGACGACGAATGTTGAGCAGGCTCCCATTGGTTCTATAGTTTAGTTCCACTCCAGCGGGGAGCTTGTTGAAAGTGAGATGGAGCATTGCAGCGAGGAAAATCGAGGACAACGTGGACCATTTTCCATACCTCAGGAGCCTACTATCAGCAAGGGCAGACATCGATGACCACCTCCAGTGTGCCAGCACAGCCTTCGGTCACCTGAGGAAAAGTGTGTTTGAAGACCTGGACCTCAAATCTGGCACCAAGCTTATGGTCTACAGGGCAGTAGTGATACCCTCCTATATGGCTCAGAGATGTGGACCATATACAGTAGACACCTCAAAGCGCTGGAGAAGTACCACCAGCGCTGCCTCCACAAGATTCTGTAAATCCACTGGGAGGATAGGCACAACTTCAGTGTTCTCGATCAGGCCAATATCCCCAGCATCGAAGCACTGACCACACTCGACAGCTCCGTTGGGCAGGCCACATCGTCCGCATGCCCAACACGAGACTCCCTAAGCAAGCGCTCTACTCGGATCTCCTACAAGGCAAGCAAGCCCAGGTGTGCAGAGGAAACATTTCAAGGACACCTCAAAGCCTCCTTGATAAAGTGAATCATCCCCATTGGCACATGGGAATCCCTGGCCCAGGACCGCCCTAAATGGAGGAAGAGCATTTGGGAGGGCGCTGAGCACCTCGAGTCTCGTCGCCGAGAGCATTCACAAACCAAACGCAGACAGCGGAAGGAGCATGCGTAAACCCTGACTACCCACCCACCCTTTCCTTCAACCACTGTCTGTCCCATCTATGACAGAGACTGTAATTCCCGTATTGGACTGTACAGTCACCTGAAAACTCACTTAGAATGGATTTATGAAAGGCAAATCATGCTTGACAAACCACCTAGAATTTTTTGAGGATGTAACTAGTAGAGTGGACAAGGAAGAACCAGTGGACGTGGTGTATTTGGACTTTCAAAAAGCTTTTGACAAAGTCCCACACAAGAGATTGTTGTGCAAAATTAAAGCACATGGTATTGGGGGTAATGTATTGACGTGGATAGAGAATTGGTTGGCAGACAGGAAGCAGAGAGTCGGGATAAACGGGTCCTTTTCAGAATGGCAGGCAGTGACTAGTGGGGTGTCGCAGGGCTCAGTGCTGGGACCCCAGCTATTTACAATATACATCAATGATTTAGATGAAGGAATTGAGTGTAATATCTCCAAGTTTTCAGATGACACGAAGCTGGGTGGCAGTGTGAGCTGCGAGGAGGATGCTAAGAGGCTGCAGGGTGACTTGGACAGATTAGGTGAGTGGGCAAATGCATGGCAGATGCAGTATAATGTGAGGTTACCCACTTTGGTGGCAAAAACCTGAAGGCAAAATATTATCTGAATGGCGGCAGATTAGGAAAAGGGGAGGTGCAACGAGACCTGGATGTCATGGTACATCAGTCATTGAAAGTTGGCATGCAGGTACAGCAGGTGGTGAAGGCAGCAAATGGCATGTTGGCCTTCATAGCTAGGGGATTTGAGTATAGGAGCAGGGAGGTCTTACTGTAGTTGTACAGGGCCTTGGTGAGGCCTCACCTGGAATAGTGTGTTCAGTTTTGGTCTCCTAATCTGAGGAAGGACGTTCTTGCTATTGAGGGAGTGCAGCAAAGGTTCACCAGACTGATTCCTGGGATGGCAAGACTGACATATGAGGAGAGACTGGATCGACTGGGCCTCTAATCACTGGAGTTTAGAAGAATGAGAGGGGATCTCATAGAAACATAAAATTCTGACGGGACTGGACAGGTTAGATGCAGGAAGAATGTTCCCGATGTTGGGGAAGTCCAGAACCAGGGGTCACAGTCTAAGGATAAGGGGTAAGCCATTTAGGACCAAAATGAGGTGAAACTTCTTCACTTTGAGAACTGTGAACCTGTGGAATTCTCTACCACAGAGAGTTGTTGATGCCAGTTCGTTAGGTATTTTCAAGAGGGAGTTGGATTATGGCCCTTACAGCTAAAGGGATCAATGGGTATGGAGAGAAAGCAGGAAAGGGGTACTGAAGTGAATGATCAGCCATGATCTTATTGAATGGTGGTGCAGACTCGAAGGGCCGAGTGGCCCTTCTATTTTCCTCCTATTTTCTATGTCAGCAAGTCTTCCTTGATTTCAAGGGACTGCCTATGATGATGATGATGACTTGCTGTCAATGCTGTGTTCTCTGCTCCAGTACCAGGACAGCACCAGTTTTAAGGACACCCAATATAGGTCGTATCAATATCTTCTCCTCTACATCAACAAGCAGGTTTTGGATTAAACCCGTTTACACAATATATCAAATTTCAATTTTGTCAAAAATGTCAAAGACACAAAATGGATGCTGAACCTTACATACTCACTGAGAATTGGAGATTGAATTAACCTTTGTGAGGAGGGGTGGAACGTCTGACTGCTTTCCATTAGGTTTAAAATTGTTTCTTCATCAACTATTGCTTCTTCAGTCTCTGCATTCCCTCGACTCACCCCTGTTTTTTATGGGGGGGGGGGGGGAAGCATAAAATAAACATGATAGTTCACTGTGAAAAGATTAAATCGATTCCTTTTTGCACTAAAGATTAGATAATTTGATTTAAACATCTTTGATTTAAGAGGAGCAGACTATGCTACAAAGATCTTAAAAGAAAATATAGTGTAGTTTTATTAGCTATTGCAGGAAAAAAATCTTAAACTTTCCCACATTTTTCAGTAAACATTTCTTCGAAAGCTATCTAGTAATCAGGAGATAACCTAACTAAAATGCTTGCGATTGTTTGAATACAACATGAAGTTAATCTCTCATGGTCAATATTCAGAAAGCTGGCTTACTCGCTCTTTGGAACGAGTATCTCCTCCTGAATTTAGCCACAGGTCAGCACTGTAAAAGGGTGACGATATGTACCTAGCCTTTGAAAGAGGACTTTAGGGAAAATTAGGTTGAAAACTATTACCACCTTAGTATTAAGGTACATGAGAGCACAGGGAGCTTTGCTCTCCAACTGACTCATGCTTTCCTAACCTAGTATTGATTATCATCAATTGGTAGGTAGACTTATCCACTTCCCCTCGACATTATTATGAGCACCAACATTCTTCAATTAGAAAATTGCAAAATTCAGTGAAATTGTAAAGCATTATTATTGAAATAAATTAAGTCAAATACATAGACGGGTAGCATGATGACAAATGTTTCCTCTTACTGGCAGAACAGGTAAATTAAAAATACAAGTCACTGATATTACAATAAGTGGCAGTTCAGATCCAATCTTACTAAACAGTCTTTCATACTTTGCTCATCATTATGTATCTCAACCAGATTAGCAGGCGTATAGGAAAGAGCTTCAGGTGACATTGAATCCATATGCAAGGTCAAGTTTGAAGGGAGCATTTCAAACTCTTCATTTTCATCCACAGATTGCGACAAAAATCTGGTTTAAAACAGCAAAGAAGCAGTTTTACAAACTTCATCAAAATGATAAAAATGTATAAATATGAGGAAATGAGAAGCTTCTTACACAGAATAGTTATTTTGTTGTAGAATCTCCTTTATTCTGCGTTGGAAGATTCTTTCACTCTCAGTTACTTGTACAGATCCGTGATCTACAAATAAAAGCACAAAGACCATCATGAGAACATGTGCCTACAAGTAATTCATTAGATGTAAAGTACTTTGCATCACAGTGAGGATTTCATATCCTGGTTAACAGGCAGCCTTTTAATTATCTAACAATTTCTGATTCTTTTGCCAACAAAACAGTATGTACAATATTGCAAGAAAACATTGGATAGATTCAGATTACATTAGAGTCATTATGAGATTAATGAAGAAAATCACAAGAGCAAACATCAGATGTTTTTGATGCCAAGACATACTCTGAATTCTCCCTTGCTGTACCATTTTATAGGGAATTCTTGTTACATTTTTTCAACTATATAATTCTTAACATTGAACAATGCGTGCTTTACTCATGGAAGACGTTTCTAGTAGCCACAAGGATTCCCACTACCATTTGAATGTTATTGTTCAAAGGCCAAGTTATTTGGTGGCTATCCAGAGGGATGCAAAAAGACCATTTCCCATTTGGGGCAGAAGACTTGTTTGAAGAGAAGAGAGATTAGCTTTGCAGAAAATTCAAAATGTCCAAGAACCTCGACTTTCTTGGCTAGTAATGGGCAGAGTGTAATCTCTATTTAATTTCTCCAGGACTCGGGGAATGAGGGAAAATGCTTACCTGTTGTATCAAGCAAAATCAGGCCAGGGAATCTAGAATTTGCAGTTTCTGTCTCTGATACAGAAGAAACCTGCTTTTGGGCCTATGTTTAAATAGGTCTACTAAACCTGCTGTTTGGGCTATGTTTTATATTACATAGAATATACAGCACAGAAACAGGCCATTCAGCCCAACCAGTCCAGAGCGGCGGTTACACTCGACTCGAGGCTCCTCCCATCCTTTCCCATCTAACTATCAGCATAACCCTCTATTCCCTTCTCCCTCATGTTTATCTAGCTCCACCTTAAATGCTTCTATACTATTCGCCTCAATTAATCCTTTGTGCTAGCGAGGTCTACATTCTCACCACTCTCTGGGTAAAGAAGTTTTAACTAGGTCTACTGAAACCTGCTGTTGGGACTATGATTAAATAGGTCTACTTCCAAGTAACCCTATGAACTTACTCCACTTGTGAAGGTGCATCATTGCTCAGTTCAATCGAATTTTATTATCCATCTGGCTAGATGTATGGGAGAGATTGACAAGGTGATATTAGAACTGATTAATAATCTGAAGCAGAGAATAAAAGATGAACTCTTGACCCATTGATAAAACAAGCAATTATTGAATTGTTGTGAGCTTCTCCATCCAGGAGTGCACAGAAAAGTTCTAAATTGGATACAGGTACAACGTCCAAGATCTGCAATCCTTGGGACCGAGTCGGTGCCAGTTTTTAGTTTTTTCCAGATTTCAGACAAGAAAATCATAGTCTGAAATCCGGAATCCTCGGGACTGAATCAGTGCCAGATTTTGGACCTCGCCTCGGCCCGAATCCGTGCCGGATTTTGGGTTTTGCCAGATTTCCGACCTCGCCACCTGCTGATCCTCCGCTCGCCAAGATGTCCAGTTTTCAGACAATTCTGGTTTTCGGAGTTCTGGATCCGGGACGTTGCACCTGTATTGAAGTATACAACTTCAAAGTAAACACTCCAAGTTACTGCCAGTTGAGGAGTCGGAGTTCTGCAGAGTTCTTTTTGCAGTGAACAAGTTACAGAAAGGTGAAGTAAGTCACTATGGTTACCCGGTGAATTAGATGACTCAATTTGCGAGGACAGATTGTTTTCACGACGACGCTGTTTTTCATCATCCCATATGGCCTGCAAGCCAGGGTTTCTGCCAATCTGAGCTATAAAAAAAAAATGGGAAAAAGTCAGCACTTCTGGCCTAAAGCCAGTAATTGGACACCATCGCTAAATCAGAACATGCACACTTGGTCCAAATTACAAAACTGTATGGATTCAAGTTTTTTTTTAAATTAACCACAGTACTTCAGTTGTATGCATCACAAAATTAAGATACTTGGGCAACTTGCTTAACCTGGCGACTGCAGATCAAATCTATTCAAAATGAAATACTTTTTCACGAGATACAAATCTCATTACTTCTACATAAAACCGAAAGATACAATAAAACGCCATAGCTCTTCAATTAACCACAGGAAAACCATTTTTATAATACCTTCAATTTCTGAGCGATTTAATATATCAGCTGCAACTGCATCCACTTCAAGCTCACAGGTGCTCTGTCGATCGATGCCCTCAAGCACTAAGGAACTGCGGCATAACCAAGAGTCGAATAAATATCTTATGCAAATGAGAATACCTGTACTTTCATCTGTTTAGTTTATTCAATAAACCTGCATATCATTCACATACACTGGAATTATTGAGCAAGCTGATCAAATGCAGCATCTTCAAACACAAACTGGTCATAAATAACTTAATGTACTGACAGGCAGAAATTCAATATGTAGGACCTGCAGCATGAAGATAACTAGGACAAAAATGAAGATTGATTTCAAATTCCCAATACAATACTGGAGCACTAAAATGATGCACAGAAAGCTTACAGTTTTAAAAAATTACTACTGTTGTGTAAAATATCATTGGAAATAGTTTTTCCATTAGGATAGCATAGCGACAAATGCTTCCAATTTGCCCGACCTTAAAAAAAGGCTTTAAAAAACTCTCCAATTGAAAATATACTAGAAATGTTACAAGTAGAACAGGCCAAGACCAAATGTGAGGCAAGATAAATGCACTGACCAGAACATACACATTTCAATAGCCTGACTAAGATAAGGAAGACCACCATAATTCTTCTTGAAGTTCTTTTCAACATCTCTAGGTCTGGTTCTAAATTCTACAACCACCATGGAATGCTTTTTCAAAAAAAAATCACTGGTCATCAGTGTGTGTATCCTCCACTTCAAGTCTCTTATAGGCACCATAAATCTATAACCACCAGCTCTGTTCCAGTTAGATTTAACGGATCCCAACGGAGACTCGAACTTTAACCCTTCAAAACACAAAGCTGGTGAAACACAAGGATGGTGAAAATGGAATTTAAAGAATGGTACTTCCTCCTTCCCGTCCCAGCTCCTTTAGCTGCCCCACACCATGCACATCCCCCAAAATAACAGAATAGTGATATCCCCATTTCTCCATTAATTCTCGGGCATTGAATAATTCATTAGGCGGCCATATATAGGCTGGTGATCCAGTTTCTGCCTCAACACCAGTTAACACTCTGAAGTCATGTCTGAATTGTAAACTTCGTCCAATCAAATGCTGCACATCACCAATCAGTTCTTTTTAATGGAGGCAACCTGTGTTGTAGGTTATGACGATACAACAAAAGCAGGCAAAAATACTCCAAATCAGAATAGTAAATATAATGATGGCTTCCATTTGGAAAGTTAGGGGGTGGAGGAGAGAAGAGAGAATTTTCAGTAATTCTAGCTAGTGTGAAAGCTTTGGCTTGAAGTACTGCTTCAGCCACAAAATGCTCAAGAAAAAAAAAAAGGGCAGAAGACTGTATAAACACAACCTCTAATGGCCCACTTCCTCCAGCCACAAGTCTGGTATAATAACTTTTCATCAGTGATATTTTTGCTACTTAGTGACTGAAAATGGGAGAGAGGGAGGAAAGTGGGTCCATGCACAGAAGGACATAGTCGGAAGAATGGATGGTGAACCAGAACAGCAGCAAAGGAATTGGTTAATGCTCTGGAAGGATTTGTAAAACAATTTTGAAAATAATCGATGCATTAGGGGACGAGAAGCTAGTGGAGATCAGTGAAGACATAAATGATTGGAGAGCTACCTAATTTGGACTATTTACACACTAAAGCTGGGCAGCTGGTGAATGGCGGTAGACTAAGCAAAGTCATCCTACTATCAAGGAAAATGAAACCAAATTATGATACTGAAGTACCACCAGGTGGAATTGGCCAATTTTAAAAACACATTTAAAAAATAAACTTCTGGGAAAACAGTCAACAGTTTCAAACAATAGGAGAAAGTAAAAGGATTGAGGACTAGTTGGTGAGGGCGTTGGTGAGACCACACCTGGAGAACTGCGTATAATTTTGATCTCCCTATTTAAGGAGGGCTATAATTGCATTGGAGGCAGTGCAGAGAAGGTTCACGAGGTTGATTCCCGAGATGAAGGAGTTATCTTATGAAGAAAGGTGGAGCAGGTTGGAACTATACTCATTGGAGTTTTGAACATAAAAACATAAGAAATAGGAGGAGGAGTAGTAGTAGGCCATACGGCCCCTCGAGCCTGCTCCGCCATTTAATACGATTATGGTTGATCTGATCATGGACTCAGCTCCACTTCTCCGCCCGCTCCCCATAACCCTTTATTCCCTTATCGCTCAAAAATCTGTCTATCTCCGCCTTAAATATATTCAATGACCCAGCCTCCACAGCTCTCTGGGGCAGAGAATTCCATAGATTTACAACCTTCAGAAGAAATTTCTCCTCATCTCAGTTTTAAATGGGTGGACCCTTATTCTAAGACTATGTCCCATAGTTTTAGTTTCCCCTATGAGTGGAAATATCCTCACTGCATCCAGCATCACCTCTCATTCTTCTGAACTCCAATGTGTATAGGCCAAACCTACTCAACCTATCCTCATAAGTCAACCCCCTCATTCTCGGAATCAACCTAGTGAACCTTCTCTGAACAGCCTCCAATGCAAGTATATCCTTCCCTAAATACGGAGACCAAAACTGT
Source organism: Pristiophorus japonicus (assembly GCF_044704955.1). Classification (NCBI taxonomy): domain Eukaryota; kingdom Metazoa; phylum Chordata; class Chondrichthyes; family Pristiophoridae; genus Pristiophorus; species Pristiophorus japonicus. Next base: position 215,732,110 of record NC_091983.1, on the reverse strand, counting down.
ATGCAGTACTTCAGGTGTGGCCTCAACAATACCCTGTACAGTTGTAGCAGGACTTTTCTGCTTTTATACTCTTTCCACCTTGCAATAAAGGCCAACATTCCATTTGTCTTCCTGATTACTTGCTGTACCTGCATACTAACTTTATGTGTTTCATGCACAAGGACCCCCAGGTCTCTCTGTACTGCAGCACTTTGCAATTTTTCTCTATTTAAATTATAATTTGCTTTTCCATTATTTCTGCCAAAGTGGATAACCTCACATTGTCCCACATTATACGACATCTGCCAAATTTTTGCCCTCCTCACAATTTGCTTTCCCATCCATCTTTGTATTATCAGCAAATTTGGCTACATTACACTCGGTCCCTTCATCCAAGTCATTAATATAGATTGTAAATAGTTGAGGATCCAGCACCGAATCCTGCTGCTCACTGTTTGCCAACCGGAAATTGGCCCATTTATCCCAACTCTCTTTTCTTCTGTTAGTTAGCCAATCCTCTATCCATGCTAATGAGCTGTTATCATGTGCAGTAACTTCTTATGTGGCACCTCATCAAATGCCTTCTGGAAATCCAAATATATCACATCCACTGGTTCCCCCTTATCCACCCTGCTCGGTACATCCTCAAAAAACTCCAGCAAATTTGTCAAACATGATTTCCCTTTCATAAAACCATGTTGACTCTGCTCGATTCCAAATGTCCTGGGACTGCTTCAAAGATTGAGGTGTGATCTTATTGAAACATAAGATTCTGAGGGGGCTGGACAGGATAGATGCAGAGAGGACGTTTCCTCTCATGGGGGAATCTAGAACTAGGGGGCATAGTTTCAGAATAAGGGGTCGCCAATTTAAAATGGAGATAAGGAGGAATTTCCTGAGGGTCAGAAATCTTTGGAATTCTCTACCCAGTGTGGAAACTGGGTCATTGAATATATTTAAGGTGGAGATAGACAGATTTTTGAACGATAGTGGAGTCAAGTGTTATGGGGAGCGGGCAGGAAAGTGGAGTTGAGACCAAGATCAGATCAGCCATGATCTCATTGAATGGCCTACTCCTGCTCCTATTTCTCATATTATGTAGTGTGCAAGCAGGGCTCTGTGCAATAAAGGGTTGTCCAAAGTTATCAACTCCCATTGGGAACAAATCCTCAATTGAATGGTAGGCCAATCCTGAAAATAATTGGGAGATAAACAAATATGGCTGAACAACACACACTGGTTTGCTCAACACATCTGAAGTCCTTAATAAAACAAAGTAAACAAAAATACCTTAAAATTAACTTCAAATTGAGGTTCTTTTTTCTCTTGATACTGTTTTCCCTTTGCGCTATACTAAGGGAAGGAGATCTGCCAACTCTGTTCAGTCTATCAACTCTGGATCGGTTCCAATGGACTGGAGGGTAGCTAATGTAACACCACTTTTTAAGAAAGGAGGGAGAGAGAAAACGGGTAATTATAGACCTGTTAGCCTGACATTAGTAGTGAGAAAAATGTTGGAATCAAATTATTAAAGATGAAATAGCAGCACATTTGGAAAGCAGTGATGGGATTGATCCAAGTCAGCATGGATTTATGAAAGGGAAATCCTGCTTGACAAATCTTCTAGAATTTTGAGGGTGTAACTGGTAGAGTGGACAAGGGAGAACCAATGGATGTGGTGTATTTGGACTTTCAAAAGGCTTTTGAAAAGGTCCCATACAAGAGATTGGTGTGCAAAATTAAAGCACATGGTATTGGGGGTAATGTACTAACGTGGATAGAGAATTGGTTGGCAGACAGGAAGCAGAGAGTTGGGATAAACGGGTACTTTTCAGAATGGCAGGCAGTGACTAATGGAGTGCCACAGGGCTCAGTGCTGGGACCCCAGGTATTTACAATATACATTAATGATTTGGATGAGGGAATTGAGTGTAATATCTCCAAGTTTGCAGATGACACCAAGATGGGTGGCGGTGTGAGCTGTGAGGGGGACGCTAAAAGGCTGCAGGGTGACTTGGACAGGTTAGGTGAGTGGGCAAAAACATGGCAGATGCAGTATAATGTGGATAAATGTGAGGCTATCCACTTTGGTGGCAAAAACACAAAGGCAGAATATTATCTGAATGGTGACAGATTAGGAAAAGCGGAGGTGCAACTAGACCTTGGTGTCATGGTACATCAGTCATTGAAAGTTGGCATGCCGGTACAGCAGGCAGTGAAGGCGGCAAAAGTTGGCCTTCATAGCTAGGGGATTTGAGTATAGGAGCAGGGAGGTCTTACTGCAATTGTACATGGCCTTAGTGAGGCCTCACCTGGAATATTGTGTTCAGTTTTGGTCTCTTTCTCTGAGGAAGGACGTTCTTGCTACTGAGGGAGTGCAGTGAAGGTTCACCAGACTGATTCCCAAGATGGCAGGACTGACATACGAGGAGAGACTGGGCCTGTATTCACTGGAGTTTAGAAGGATGAGAGGGGATCTCATACACAACATTATATGTTTCTATCTGTAAAGCATGCACTCCCATGTTCCGCCACCAGGGAGCTCATCCCCTGAAGTCCCAAGAGATCCCAGCATCCCTTGGGAGCACTGTATATAAGCCAGCCCCTAAGGCCTGTTCCTCACTCTGGAGTGTCTTATTAAAGACTGAGGTCACACTGTTACTTTAACCTCCCTGTGTGCAGCCTCATCTGTGTTAGGAATACAATATATAAGATTTCTGACGGGACTGGACAGGTTAGATGCAGGAAGAATGTTCCCGATGTTGGGGAAGTCCAGAACCAGGGCACACAGTCTAAGGATAAGGGGTAGGTCATTTAAGACGGAGATGAGGAGAAACTTCTTCGCTCAGAGTTGTTAACTTTGGAATTCCTTACCGCAGAGTGTTGTTGATGCCATTTCATTGGATATATTCAAGAGGGAGTTAGATATGGCCCTTACGGCTAAAGGGATCAAGGGGTATGGAGAGAAAGCAGTAAAGGGGTACTGAGGTGAATGATCAGCCATGATCTTATTGATGGTGGTGCAGGCTCAAAGGGCATAATGGCCTACTCTTGCACCTATTTTCTATGTTTCTATGACTCCAAGCTTCAGAAGTTGATCAGGAGCAACCAGGGCAATTTTCCCTTCCAGGAAGTTCCTGCCTTCCTCTCAGCATAATTTCCTCACAGTAACACGGCTACGTTGAGAACAAACCATTTGGATAAGTCATAGGTGCAAACCTGCATCCATGGCGCAGCCTCGGTGTTCCAATGTGCTGCACCACAAAAAAAATATTAATCTTTTCTACGGGGCTCTTAATACTACCCAAGGACAACTAAAACAACATATTTTGATAATAGATTTGTGTTTTTAAATGGGATAACAAAGTTTTACCCATGTGTACATAGATACTGGAAGAGTTCTTCATTTGATTCAGAACACACATGCTAACTGAAGAGTAATTTAAAGTTGAAATTCAATTTAGTTTTAAAGGGCCCGAATTTGTTGAAGGCCCCCGCCCACCCAATGGACCGCCATTGGCCACCGAGGTACCCGACGGTACTTTACATAATAACATAAGAAATAGGAGCAGGAGTAGGCCATACGGCCCCTCGAGCCTGCTCCGCCATTTAATACGATCATGGTTGATCCGATCATGGACTCGGGTCCACTTCCCTGCCCGCTCCCCATAACCCCTTATTCCCTTATCAGTTAAGAAACTGTCTATCTCTGTCTTAAATTTATTCAATGACCCAGCTTCCACAGCTCTTGGGGTCAGCAAATTCCACAGATTTACAACCCTCAAGAGAATAAATTCCTCTTCACTTCAGTTTTCATCAAAAAAGGCCTTTGAAAAGGCGGTAGGCGGCAAATGAAGGATTTACGCCGTCAATCTGGGCGGGAGCTCTCAATCTCGGTGGCAAAGGTGCTTGCCGCCCAAGTGCCGCCAAGGATGGAGTCAGGCCCACGGAAGGTGGAAGACCTGCAATGAAAAAGCATTAAACCCCCCCCGCCCCACCCCTCAAAAAAACATCGGAACACCTTCAGGGGACCCCATACAGGTAAGTCCCTGTAAAGAAATAAAGAAAACAATGTTTACACACTTTCTTTCAGCTACCTACTGTCGGGGACAGACCAGCCTCCTCGCAGCGGTCCAACCCCGTCCTGGCGCCTACTCACGCCCGCACTAATCTGGCATCTCGGAGGGCAGGAGTCCATTTACGCCACTCGGCCATCCGCTGGTGTCAGCGGGCGGTTCCCAGCAGCTTACCCCTCCCGCCCACTTCACACCAGATCGAAATTGGCACTGGGTGGAACCCGAGGAGGAATGTCGGCGGCAGTGGGCGGTGAGTGCATCAATTTCAGACATAAAGAGAGGAAACCAAAAAATATTCAGTTACTTGCTAACCTTGGTATGTCTTCCTCCTCCCATCGTACAAAGGAGCAATTAATGGACTTCTCTGCTGGTATTGGTGATCCTTTAGGCTTGGTAGAGACAGGGCTTTTCCATGACTTTCCATTCTCTTTGCTACTTAATTCGGAACTGTTTTCTTTAGGAGACCATTTCCCATGTTCGTCACCTGTGGTTAGAAACCAAATCTCATTGAACTTGACCTATTGCCATAACTAAGCACAAGTAATCAAGTGTAGAGGAAATCAAGCCTGCCTCCTACTCCATGGCACAGATCACTGGTACTCCAATATTCTGCACCAGCACACTAGAGACATCTTTTTAAGATTGAAATATAATAGCTTTTTCCCTCCAGGGACTTACCACTGAGGAAAACTACACAGTGCAAGCTGCTTTCCTGTATTGTGGTCAAATGGCAGTTGAATATATGTGGGCTGGCTGACATTTCACACAAAAATAGATGCAGCAAAGATTAAATACATACTGGAAGGCATGTTTATCATGCCATGGTGCACTGTGCAATTGATGAAAATCTCAAATCAAAATACTACAAATCAACCAAACTACTTTGAATTGTGAAATGAGAAATTATTTCGTGTAAACTTCAATCCTACAGTAAAAGGCAAATAATTTCAGCATAGAGCTTAGTAAATATATCTGCATCCTAATCATTAAGATTCAGTATTCTATTCATGCAATGTTGACGATATGATTATAATTTATCCTTCCATTTGTTCCCTTCGCCCATAATTTTTCAACCTCTCTATCCTGTCTTCGGGTACCAAATCATAGCACCCAGCCGACAGGATGTTCAGGTGGGCTATATGGAGCCTGACTGGGCACTAAGAAATCATGCGAATGATCAGCGATGACCAGTCTGCTAATTTTTCCCTCTGTGGTTAATCCCTTATGCAGGTCTCTTGGAGAGAGAACAAGATCTGGAATTTGTTGCAACAGATTGCAGATATGGCCCTGTATCATACTGGTCAGTGCAATGAAATGTTAACATTGTATCTTACCACACCAGTTTTAAAATCACTTTCTAATGAGCTTGAAATGTGGTCATGTGGTCAGGCTTTGTACGGTGACAGCTCAGTGGTGCTGAAGCATATTATCGGACTAGGATAGACTTGCTTTATTCAGTCAAGATTTTTGACTATGAATTGGTTATTCTGAATCTTAAACTGATTTACCTTACTATTTCACTATTGTCTCAGAATAGTTACGTGATTATGGAATAATGAAGGTGTTGTGGAACAAGAATTGAATTTGGGCCAGGGTATTGGTCACTTGAAATAGCAGTTTAGCCCATGTTACTCAACTCTGCTCATGCCCATCACATGGCATAAAAAAGGTTCAACAAGTTTTTTTACCTTTCAGAAGCACAATTTAATTGGAATTGTTTATACAATGGTTTGTGCACATTTACTTAGCAGAAGGAACCCTCAGAACATGCTTAACTGGGCGAGTACTCAGCAGCTTTCAAAATATACTTCCATACCAAATACACTTCAATTTCAATAATTTTGTAATTTCTTTTAGCTTTTGGGTGTCCCTATTTCATACACCTGTCCCCACCCAAATGTGGAGAGGCAATCCACCACTCGCTTTAGCCAATTCTACCCGATAAACTAAGAAGCCCAAGACAATTCTTATCCCAACACTGGAAAGCACATTACCCAGAACCAACTAATTCTACTGAAGACCAGAATTTATGGAGTTTACTATTTTCCATGTTTATCTTGGGGCTCTTTTCTAAATGGCACTGACTGTAACTTACCTTTTCTTCTGGTTTTTCTGAATTTTACTGCTGCAAGGTGAAGAAGATTCATTCCATACAGATTATGGTCAATGAAGAGTTGCAGGAGGTAGGGTAAATGAGCTTCATATGGCTGGTAGGATTTGTTCATAACGGCTCCTCCTTGCAGCAACTCACAGACTCTATGAAACAATACAAAACATTTAATTTCCCAACTGATCATAATGCATTTAGAATCTCAGCAGTGTATTATATTGACAGTAGCATCTTATTTTTGCAAATATTGCAGTCTTCATGAAAATATTAGGAAATAGAAAACCTTCCTGTGTATATTATACAACAGAACCTCCCACTTTCTTCCAACCTCCACTAACTTAATATACCAAAAGAAGAATCTCCAGGTAAACAGCCTAAGCGCCTTCTATATGCAAGTATGACTGTTCTCCACATCATCTAGCTTCTCTGATCAGAATTCATGTAATCTAATTAATACAGTTGAATAAAAATTGTATAGTGGACTAAAGACTGTAATTAGACAGACATTGCTCAAATTTATTTCATACAGGATCCTCGAACCAGAGCTGAGACACCTTCTTCGCATCTATCTGGGCTGGTTCCAAACTCATGTCCCAAAGGCCTAATTCAGGCATTGCCCATTTGTTTAATTTTCATCATTAGGCAATGGCACAATTCACCTTTGGCTCTGTGTCAATTTAAAAATAATTTGCATAGTGCAACAAAATCTTTTTAAATTTAAAATTTCCATTCCATCTTTAAGTAACGTGTGTCAATTACACACGTTACTTAAAGATGGAATGGAAAAAAGTCATGTAACAAAAAAGGCTCGAGTGCATTGATAAAAGAAATGCTGTGGATGTTTATATGAATTTTCAAAAGGCATTCGATAAGTGGCATACATAGAAGGGTTGTTGATAAAGTGAAGGCACACTGTATTATAGAACCATGGATAGGAAACTGGTTGAAGGACATAAAGCAGCTGTGGTTAATGGATGCTTTTCAGACTAGAGGAATTTAAACAGTGGTGTAGAAATGAGGCAATGCATTTTGAATGAGAAGAGGAAATATTCATTAAATAATTAAAATTAGGACAAGTTGATAAAGCGTTGAGACACACGAGATTCTAGGTTTTTAATGAATTGGGATATAGAGTACAAAAGCAAAGATGTAATGGCAAATCATTAGTGATGCAGCAGTTAGACTATAGTGTCCAGTTTTGGGTACCTTACTTAGGAAGGATGTCAAAGCCATGGAGGGTGCAGAAGACAAATAGAAAGATGATGGAGGATGAATGGGTTTAGCTATGGAGAGAAACAAGAAACTTAGGGTTCTTTTATTAGATTAGAGAAGGTTAAGAGGAAATCTGATCGTTGACCATCCAACTTTCCTTCATAGCTCCCATGCTAGCCGATATTGTAAATGTGTTGTCGCCTCCCAAATCCATGACCAAATTCTGCAACTCCATCTTTAAATCTCTCCAATCTGATATCCACCTCCACCACAGCACTAGAAACAGCCCTGCTCTGTGACTATGGTGCACGATCCTTCTCTATCTGTCTGCAGCCTTTGACCTGGTTGACCACACCATCCTCCTCCAATGACTCTCCTTCATTGTCCAGCTGAGTCCTGCCCATGCCTTGTTCCACTCTAATCTATCCAGTCGTAGCTAGTTAATCGCCTGCAATGGCTGCTCTTCCCACCCAATACCGTTACCTCTGAAGTCCAAGGAACTTTCTCATCCACATACTGCCCCTCGGCAATATCATACGAAGACATGACATCAGGTAACGCATGTACACGGCGACACCCAGCTCTACCACACCACCACTTCTCTCAACCACTTCACTGCCTCCGTTGTGCAAGATTGCTTATCCGACATTCAGTCCTGGATGAGCTGCAATTTCCTCCAATTAAAGATGTGGAAGACTAAAGCCATCGCCTATGACCCCCACCACCAATTCCATCTCCTTCACTGGCCACCAACTCCGGCTGAACTAGACTGTTCACAAACTCAGCATCCTATTTAACCGAGCTAAGATTCCAACCTCATATCCTCCTAATCAAAGTCCGCTTACTTCCACCTATGCAACTTTGTTCATCTCCACCACTGCCTCAGTTCATCTGCTGCTGAAACACTCGGCGATGCTTTTGTTACCTCCAGACTCGACTATTCTAATGCTCTCCTGGTCAGCCACACATCCTCTATAAACTTTAGCTTATCTGCTGCCCCTCGCTTAACTCGGATCACCTGTTCATCCATCACCCCCGTGCTTGCTGATCTGCACTGGCTCCGGTCGACAAATGGCACAATTTAAAAATTCTCATCATGTTCAAATCCTTCCATGGCCTCATCCCTCCCTGTCTCTGTAACCTTCTCCAGCCCTACAATACTCTGTTACTCCAACTCTGGCCTCATGCATGCCCCACTTCACCCATCAATGGTAGCTGTGCTTTCAACTCTATAGACCCCGAGCTCTGAAATTGTCTCCCTAAATCTCTGCCTATCCACTACTCACTCTTTAACCTACCTCTTGGACCACACTTTGTCACCCATTCTAATATCTCATTTGGCTCGGTCTCAATTTTTGTCTGATTGCACTTGAAGAGCCACAGAACATTTTGTCTGCGTTTAAAAAGTGCGAAATAAATGAAAGTTGTTGAGGCATTCAAAATTAACAGTTCTGTAAAGATGCAATATTCCCCACGCCAGTCAGTAACTGGAGAGCATAAATTTAAGATACCACTAAAAGAACAAAGGAGAAGTAAGAATTTATCTTTAAACCTAGAGGTCTGTTAGGACATTGAGAAAATGGTGGCAGCGTAAACCATAATGGCTTTTAAAAGGGAAGTGGATAAATATTTGAAAAACATAAATTAAAAGGGTGTGGGAGAAGGGATTCAGATACCAGAGAGTAGTTCCATAACCAATGCAACAAATGGCTTTCTCCCATGTCTTAAATTCCAAACCAAATAGACCATTATCAATGAAATTCCGATTTCTCAATAGGAGTTAGCAGCAAAACAATGCTTCGAATAGCCCTTTAATATCAGTGAAGATGATACTTGAAAATATTCATGCTTGCTGATCTATACAGATATTCTCAGCAATCAGGAAGGTTATGAATCAAGACTTTCACATTTTACTCAACACCACTTTTAAACAAAATTCCCACTAATGTTGCAACATTTTCAATGAACTTAGAAAACTATGAACGAACTCAGACCTAAAAGGCCAAATTTTCCATCTCCCAATAAGAATTCGGAACTCCACTTGATTATGGACATTATTACATGCAATGAGTACGTATTACATATACTATGAACTACATCCTTCTTACAATGTTTTAATTTTGAAATTGGGGCTTTGATAGTTTTGAAAATTAGTTCAATAGCATGGAGAGTTTTTTTATGCAGAAAGAGTTATGCAGGCTGCGACAATCCTTAAATGGCAAGGAAGAGTGTGTGGACACTATGCCAATGCATGGGATCACTTAAAGCAGACCCATACATTGATTCACCCTTTACAGTCAAAGTAAAGGTGTAGCTCAAGACAGATGTTGAATAACACAGGTACTTCGAACATTTTTCTTGTCTCATTACCATATGAATCTGCCAGAGTCATTCCATAACAATAAAAATTCTGCGCTCAGCAGGTAACTAAGTTCCTGGTTTATAATAATTAAAATGCAACATGCATAGTATATACCTAGAACTTTACTGTACCTTTTAATCATCAAAGGATTGTACAGGTAAATCTTCATGAATTGCTTTTCTTTCTCATGAAAACCATAAAAAGGCCTGCAACGCAATAATACAATTTTGACCATTTATACAAAGCAATAACGGTCATGCCCATGATTAGTAATTCTGTTGGGGGGGGGGAGGGGGGGGGGGGAGGAAAGAGAGATACACAGACAGACAGAGACGAAGGGCAAACTTAGGGAAGGGGAGAAAAAGACCCAGTTTTACCAGTAAGGAAATACACGAGAATTTTAACTATGTGAAATGGCCCTCTGAATCGGTTTAGCCCACAGCATAAAATAAATAGGTTACACTCCAATTCACTTTGTATAGAATATGTTCATCACAAATGGAACATTTTATGGTTTATCACATCAAAAACCACAGTACTAAATGGAATTTTAGCCCTATGCAGAAGATAACACCAGATGTTTAGAAGAATTAAGTTTCTACCTTAACTATAAACAGTTGAAAGGAATGGAGATTCTTTGGTCATTCTTTTCTTTAAATAGCTCATATACTGTGCCTCTTAAAAGAAGCTGAGATATAGCACTGTCAAAATAGCTTTATTAATCAACACTAAAATAACCACAGCCCTTTAATGTACATCAGCTTATCTGCCAGTTCTGATGCTTTACAGACACATAAAACTTGCTTTCTGAAGCAGGTCTGTACCTGCCCCGCTAAAAACTAATCACCCCCAATCACTTACAATTGTACTTTTAAGCTGGCTCCCATGCTAGCTGACTCCCATGCTAGCTGACAGGCCCCAAGTTTCCACATGATTTGCTCCTGATTTTTTAGGAGCAACTGGTGTAGAACGGAGTATCTTTGAAATCGGAATTCTCGTCATTTAGTTTGCTCCAGTTCTAGTCAGTTACAACAGTTTCACTTTGGAACAGAATTTTTTTTTCCAAAAGGGGGCATGTCCGGCCACTTACGCCTGATTTCAAAGTTTCGTCAGTGAAAACTTACTCCAAACTAACTTAGAATGGAGTAAGTGAAGATTTTTGTACGCTCGAAAAAACCTTGTCTACACTTTAGAAAATCAGGCATAGGTTACAAATCAGGCGTAGGGAATGGGGGGGGGGGGGGGGGGGTTTAAAGGGAAGTTTACAAACATTAAACACTTCAGTTTTACAAATAAAGAGCCATCATCAATAATAAATGATAAATACATCAATAAATCAACCAATAAATCAATCAAAAAAAAATAATAAATAATTTTTTTTTAAATCAATAAATAAAACATTTTCTACTTACCGACTGCAGCACCGGGAGCCCTCCAACAGTGTGCTGGGATCCCCCCCCCCCAGTGTGTCTCTATCTCTCTGTCTGTGTGTCTCTCATTCTCTGTGTTTCTGACAACAAGGGGAGGGGGAGGAAAGGGGGGAGCAGGGGGAGGGAGAGAGGGGGGGAGCAGGGGAGAAGGGGAGAAGGGGAGAAGGGGAGAGAGGGGAGAAGGGGAGAGAGGGGAGAGAGGGGAGAGAGGGGAGAGAGGGGAGAGGAAGGGGATAAAGGGGATAAAGGGGAGAAGGGGGGAGAAAGGAGATTGAGGGTGGGGGGAGGAGGAGATTGGGGGGGGGAGGAGGAGATTGGGGGGGGGGAGGAGATTGGGGGGAGGAGGAGATTGGGGGGGAGGAGGAGATTGGGGGGAGGAGGAGATTGGGGGGAGGAGGAGATTGGGGGGTGGGAGGAGGAGATTGGGGGGGGGGGAGGAGGAGATTGGGGGGGGGAGGAGGAGATTGGGGAGGGAGGAGGAGATTGGGGGGGGGAGGAGGAGATTGGGGGGGGAGGAGGAGATTGGGGGGGGGAGGAGGAGATTGGGGGGGGGGGAGGGGAGGAGATTGGGGGGGGAGGAGGAGATTGGGGGGGGGGAGAGGAGGAGATTGGGGGGGGGGAGAGGAGGAGATTGGGGGGGAGAGGAGGAGATTGGGGGGGGAGAGGAGGAGATTGGGGGGGGGAGAGGAGGAGATTGGGGGGGGAGGAGGAGATTGGGGGGGGAGGAGGAGATTGGGGGGGGAGGAGGAGATTGGGGGGGGGGAGGAGGAGATTGGGGGGGGGGAGGAGGAGATTGGGGGGGGGGGGAGGAGGAGATTGGGGGGGGGGGAGAGGAGGAGATTGGGGGGGGGGAGAGGAGGAGATTGGGGGGGGAGAGGAGGAGATTGGGGGGGAGGAGGGAGATTGGGGGGGGAGGGAGGAGATTGGGGGGGGGAGGAGGAGATTGGGGGGGGAGGAGGAGATTGGGGGGGAGGAGGAGATTGGGGGGGAGGAGGAGATTGGGGGGGAGGAGGAGATTGGGGGGGAGGAGGAGATTGGGGGGGGGAGGAGGGAGATTGGGGGGGGGGGGAGGAGGAGATTGGGGGGGGGGAGGAGGAGATTGGGGGGGAGGAGGAGATTGGGGGGGGGGAGGAGGAGATTGGGGGGGGGAGGAGGAGATTGGGGGGGGGGAGGGAGGAGATTGGGGGGGGGAGGAGGAGATTGGGGGGGGGGAGAGGAGGAGATTGGGGGGGGGAGAGGAGAGATTGGGGGGGGAGAGGAGGAGATTGGGGGGGGGGGGGAGAGGAGGAGATTGGGGGGGGAGGAGGAGATTGGGGGGGGAGGAGAGATTGGGGGGAGGAAGGATGGATTGGGGGGGGAGGAGGAGATTGGGGGGGGGAGGAGGAGATTGGGGGGGGGGAGGAGGAGATTGGGGG